>NC_136410.1:44898233-45123233 GCF_051521515.1 Lactuca serriola
TCGTTTTTATTTGTGGTCTTCATGTGTTCTCTTCGGTTGGATCCGTTGTACCAAAAATAAATCATTTAGCTACATTTTAATCTATTAAGGTACCCACGCAAAGTGTCGACGATGAATAGTTTTCTTTCGAAGATATGTCATATTCCAAAAAAATCACGTGAACACAAATTTTTATTGGTTGGTTTTACGTTAGGTAGATGTGTATTTTTAATATATTGATCGAATGTGAAGAAATTGAAATAAAAATTTGTTTGTTAGGCATGTGTATTAATATATTAATCGTTTTTTTGTATTTGGTTTGCTTTTTTATTGATTTAGAGAATGATCCAAGACCATTTATGAAATGTTTAGTTTCGTTTTGGAACGATTTAACGATTTATAACATATCAAGAAATTTGAATTTAAAAGATTTTAAATAAAGAAGAATTGAAATGTATCAAACGACTGTCGGAAAATATAGTAAAATTCATATTATTTTGTATTTTGTTTTCTTTTTGCTTTGTTATCATATAAAAAGATTTGAAATATGGCTAATGAAATCGCGATGGTTCCTCTTTATTAGATTTTGCTCATGTAACCTTTTTAAATACTTATAAGAATATTTAACATAGATTTTAAACAATCTTTTGTTCACCAAAATATTTTATGACTATTGTTAGTTATAAATAAATTAATATACATCGGTATATACAAATCAACACATGCACAACAAATTGTAAAATTAATTATACAAATACACATTATAAATCTGAAAAAAAAAATTACAATGATGAGAAACAACGTTTGATTGGAAATGTCTTGGTTGACTCGCACTATAGATACGAATATGATTGTAAATTAAAGTTGTTCGAGACCCGATAAAGAAAACAATAATTATCAAAGTTCATAGTTATTTAGAATCTTATTCTATAAATCTAGGTCAATTATATGAGCAATAAGACCATAAATTGTATTAAGACTAAATAACTATTTTACCCTTATATTAAAAAATCATAATATTCATCAATTTTAATGTTGCGGAAGTTAGAAGGAAAAGAAGATACGGATATGTATCTGGTTATATATTAACTATAAAATCGTCCTATCAAGATTAAATAAAAAAATAAACAATCATATATTGTTTTCAAGATTAAATGTTTAATCTATTTGGCTTATTAAATAAAAAATATACTTCTTTCCATCATTATGTTGATTTCCTCCACAAATCAAACCTCCAAATACTAAAATCAAGAACTAAACCTCTAGAAATTGAAGTACTATTCAAGTATATGTGGTAATCAAAGGTTTATTAGTAATTTAGACATGTTTTTACGGTTGCAGTCTTAAGTGATTAGCCCTAAGTGTACCAATAAAAAAGATGACTTTGTTTCTCACTATTTTTATCAATACATTTTTGCAATAAAAATACATGGATTAAACTCTAATAACAAAAAAAATGACAACTTAAGATCGGCACTGGGTTAATTTCCTAAAACAAAAATAGTCATCAACACTCCAAATAGTCTCCCCCATGAGTGCCATGTTATTACTAACTAACCAGGATCAATCATTTAACCAACAACAAGTAGTAAATTACTTTAAGAATGACAATAAATGAATCGAAAGACTTTTCTTTGCAAACTAACTATCGTTCTTATAAAAATGCAAGATGATGAGTTTACACAAATTGTAAAATTTAAAAAAAAAATCATGAATGTTTATATTATAAGGTCTAGAATTTATAATCTTTTATATTGGCTTAAATTATTTAACACTACCAAGTGATCATACTAAAATAAAATACTAAAAAGTACATTTTTATAATGGGATAGCATATAAACTGTTGATCTCGCAATGGCTGAAAATGGTTCCTACACCCTTTAGTTTATATGTAATCAAACTTAGTACTTGCCATGTGAGAACTAAAAGATGACTACAGACAACCGACAACCACTAAGACACCCAAAGAATCAAAAAAGTTTTAATATCAAAACTAACATCAAATAAACTATGAACTAAAAAAGTGGATGAAATTTGAACTTACCAACAAAACTGATGTTAAAGTTTGTGTTAAGACGTGGGTTTCATGGTTACACAATTAGGATCTTAAACTCTGAACATAGCTGATGTTAAAGTTTGTGTTGAGAGCTTATGAGATGATGACGTAGGAAAACCTTGTATAATGTCAGGACATGTAATAAACACATATCCATGTAATATAATCTCCTGATGTATGCTAAATAAAAACAAGAAACATATTCTTAGAAACTATACATGGTTACTCAAAAATAGATGATCACTAATTGCATTAATTGGTAACTCAATTAACAGACACAAATGAACAAATTCAATAAGCAGTATAATAGATGGAATTAACTATTTCTTTAAATTCAAACCCAATGAAAAAAATCAGGTAAATTAATGTTGAATCATGATATATAAGTTTATGGAAGCAGATAAAATTATTATTCCTCATGATGAGAAATTTGTATGGAGCTCCACTGTTACATAAATTTCAAGTCACATTCAACAATTTGAAAACCAAAACTATGTCTATGTTCAATGTGATTATGGAATAGATTTCACCTTAATTATATTTTCATATACTGCTTCTAACGTAGCAAAGCACAAGTGTTAAACAACCAAAACGGAAAAAAGACACCAAACTTATATTTCTAACCAGGTTCCTTCTGTTGCATCTTCCAATTCTCATTAGATGAAGTCCTATCATCTTCATAATCTTTCTCTTCTCTTTCTCTATGCCAATAAACCTTTCAAATTCAAAACAATAAAGAATTGAAACAAAATAAAGATAAAAAATAAAAATAGATTGAGAGTTGGGAAAAAGATGGTGTCACTGGTGACGATGGTTTTTTACAGTGAATTAAGAAGACTTACCTCTTGATGCTTATTTTCCTGCGAAACCTTAATCAAACATAAAAAGTTCATAACTTATCAATTAATCCTAGACAAAGAACAAATCAAGTTAAACATGAGATTAAACAACAAAGTGGTTTACATGACAAATCGCATGTGAAATTTGACACTTGTATATAAACTTGATGTTAGGGCATGAATAGAAAACAATATAAAATGAGTAAACATTAACATATCTGGAATTAAAGTATTAGGGAAAAATGGAAATCTAGCTAAGGGTGGTAACACCAAAATGGAAGAAACTGAGGAAGTGTTCTTAAGGGTAGTAGATGGTGGTGACTAAGAGAGATAGGAAGAAAGAGGGAAACATGTGTTGGTGAGGGCGGTGGCGGTAGAACCTAGATGCATGACCAATTCAACCTAAATCAATAACTGGAAATAAAAAAAATGGAAAATTCAATACCTTTTAGGTATAATGTAAAAGATGAATACCTTTGTAAGGTCCGATTGTCATGGATCTGTGGTAACAACCGCAATTACCATTTCTTCCAACTTTTTACGACTCAAGAATTGTGATTAACTGAAAAAACCCTTCAAAAGTATAAATGTAAATACCAAAACGAAATCTAAACACAAAGTACCTTAACTGAAGATCCAAATCGGATAAGTAATTAACGTCTGAACGATCTTTGAATGGATAGATATTTCTACTAATGGAGGACATCTTTAGTTTTCATAAACCTGCGAAAGTATGATCATACGAGAGCTATCAAAAGTTCAACACTTTTTGCAGACATATTAGGAATTAATTGATTATCTTGACGTTGGTGACTGACGGAGGAGAGAAAACTTTGTGATTTTCTTTTTCCAGTGATTCAAATAGCAGAGATGTGTCGAGGGGGCGAGGCTAGGATGGGGGCCAAAATGGAGATATAATGGCCGATATTTAAGGATTCAACGTAGTCGATAGGATTAAAGAGCTTAGTCAAAACCGCTGATTGTGTTTTCGGTTTAAAAATGTATATTATTTAAAATATAATATTATTTTATTAGTGATTATTTGTACTGTTAGCTTAAAGGTTTGGACGTCTTAAAAAAATATTATTATATTTAATCTATTTATAGAAATAGTGAGATTTCTTTTATAAGATAGTATATATATATATATATATATATATATATATATATATATATATATATATATATATATATATATATATATATATATGGTAAAGTGAATATACCTAACAACCTTATATAAGGTTAGGTACCTAACTCCATAATAATACATCGATTTGTATCATATTTACATTGTAATTACCTAAGGTTCTTAAACTTCAACCCCATAACTTGATTACTTCCAAAATCTTTGGGCTTTCACCAATATCTTTGTTTTACATCATGTATTTCTATCGAATACCACCTGATGGGCTTCATATCCTACCGCTACCTATGAAAGGATGTAGGATAAATATAATGATGAATTTCCAATTTTTTTTGAAGTAAATCAAGTTTAGGGATGAAGTTTAAGAACCTTAGATGACTGTAATGAAAATTTAATGCAAAATGACGTAGTTTGATGAAGTTAGGTAACTAAGCTTATATAAGGTTGTTATATATATATATATATATATATATATATATATATATATATATATATATATATATATATTATTTTTATAAATTAGAGATAATACCATTTTTTATAAATTAGAGATAATTTGGTCATTTAGAAAACAAATAGTTTTGTTTTTAGATAACGTATCTGCTTGTTTCGAATTTTTATACTTGCTCTTATGAACCATCTAACATCATGAATATGATTATTGTTTAAATTTGTAGCTTGATTAGTAGTTTTATAAGAATCTTTAAGATTTTGCTCAGAGTTATTTATAGATTCTTGGATTTGCTGTATTTTTAAAAGAATATTTCTATTAGGAATACAATTCATCAAGATTTTGTTAGACATAATTAAATGATTTAAGCATGAATTTGATTATTAAAAACGAGTACTATTTTAACAAAAATTTCAAATCTTGTAGAATTAATAGTTAGAATAACTCGAAATGAAATCATCATAGAAAAATAAAAACAACACAACGATAAAATATTTTAGATAATACCTTCTTGAATTAGGCTTGAATTACAATCAGTACATACTTCTGGAGAAAGAATTATTTGAAAATCTAAAGACTTTGAACATCTACTAGTAGAAAGAGAGACTCTTGGAGATTTTTTAGACATGAGATGAACATTTTTTAGAGAATGAATTTTTTCTTGTTCTTCTTCAACTAAAGGATAGTCTCTATTTATAATCATCTTGGAGTCTTCAAAGTCTTGAAACCATCTAGTGATGTTTTTCACCGTAAGAACCCATGGCCAATCAATAGAAATAATTACTTGTAAGTGGTTGTCCTAGAAAGTGGTTGTCATTCATCTTTTGAAACAATTGTCGTTTGTAATCAATAACCATCTTCTTTTGATAAAGCAAGCCATTATAGAGCATCTTCTAAAGTTTTTTGTCTTCATATCATCATTGATTATAGATTTGATAATAATTTTGATAAAAATTGTTTATACATAAATACATGAATACCTACATAGTATACATGCATACGTATTTGAAAAACGAAATTTTTGATAATAGAAGAAACGAAATATCCTACATTTAAAGTAATTTGAGTAAAGTAATTTGAGTGTTCCATTTTTGAGAAACTTGAGTAAAGTAATTTGAGTAAACGAAATATCAGCACCACTATCAATTAAAGCAGTTAAGTTGATTTTAAAATTATCTTTGACTAAAGTAATTTGAGTGTTCCATTTTTGAGAAACTTGATTATTTATAAGTTTACCAATAGTTACATTTTCAATTTTATTTTCTTCTTCGTTATTAATTTCTATATTTTTGTTTTTAAAAGTAGAAGGTTTTTCCTTTTCTAAAATAAAAATTTTATTTTTTATTTCTTTTATTTCTTGTTTTACTATTTTTAATTCTTCTTGAAGTTCTTGCATAGAAATTGGTTTTGCTTCAGTAAATCTTTCGTATATATTTTTTAAATTAAAAATTTCATTATTAGCAGGAGTTATGTTATTAGTTTTATTAAGCATCTGTTTTATTAGCAATTCTTGGATATTTTTATCTTTTATAGAATCAAGAGAGTTTAAAAGATCTTTATCATCTTGTGAAAGAACATTAATGGGGCTACTAGTAATTACATTGATTAAATTGTTACAGTGACATTTACCAATACACTCGCAAATATCAGAATCTTCAGAACTTGAAGTAGTATTTTCGAGAATATTTAAATCATTTGTTTGAAAGTCAGAAATACTTTCATCGGAATCTGAATCAGTATTTAAAATAATTTTTCTTATTTGTTCTTTCAAGTCTTCAGAGACATTTAACTCATTTATTTTTGTCTTAGCATAACAATTATTAACTGTATGACCATTACGCCCACATTTATGACAAATAATAATATCTTTTGATTTTCTTTTAGATTTTTTATAATTTAGTCTATAAGGTTTTTTAGATTTTGAAGCGTAATCTTTGCCCTTTTTATAATTTTCTGGAAGATTATATTTCTTTTTCCTGAAATATTTTGAAGATCTTTTCTTAAATACTTTAGATTTTGAAGTAGACGGACCATTCAAGGGCTGATAACCATATTGTTGGCAAAAAATTCCCAATTCATTTTTACTGTTAATTCTATATTTTTTGAGTTTTTCTTTAAACCTAAGATCAGCACAAACTGCTAATCCCTCTTTATTAATATAGTTTATTAAATCTCCATAAGTTAAATTTTGATAAGGGATGGTATTATTAAAATTTTCTCTTAATTTTTGTCTAACTCTTTCCGCAAAGAGTTTTGGAAGGCCAGCAATAAAACGTTCTTTCCAATAGGACTCTTTACAATCAGGTCTTGAAAAAACTTTAACAAGATAATTATCTTTATACCATCTAAAATCAGTAAGTTTTCTACAATGTAAATTCATTAAATTTTCTGAAGTTTTTTCTTGAAAAGTAGTAGGATCTCCTACAAAGTTTTTGATAATAGCAAAAATTAAAGTGTTAACCATATCATCTTCAAACGTTTGTATTTGTTGATTATTTTCTTGTTTTATAATAGTTTTCTTAGCAGATAAAATATAATCTTTTTCTTCTTGTGAAATATAGAAATCCCACCAGCCTTTAAGACTGCCAGTAAAACCAGAAGTAATAATATTAACAATTTGGAGTTGAGTATTATTATGAGCTTTATAAGCATTAGCAGCCATAGTCATTTCTTGAACAATATTCATAATTTGATGTTCAGAATGACCATCAATATTCCATTCATAAACAGAATTACCATCATATTGAGAACGATCAAATTGAAAAGTTCGTTCTTCAAGTTGAACATCTGGAAGAGAGGGTCTATTCCAATAATTTCTTATGGTTGGTTTTGGATTTTTTCCGAAAGTGCTTTGCTTTGATTGATGAATTTTATTAAGTTTTGAAAAGTCATTAGTGAGTTGATTAATGTCATCATTTGTATCAAATTGTTGAGCAAGAGTTTCAAAATTTGTTTCACTATTAATATCACTATTTTCAGATTCTTCATTCGTAAGAGTATTAATATTATTAGTGTTTGAGATATGAAGTTTTGAAAGTCTTTTTTCTAATTCGTTAATTAAATCTGTATTTCCTAGATTAAAATTACCATCGATTTGGCAAGGAACAAAACTTAAATTACTAGTGCTTGCCATATCATGCTTGTTAACGTTTTTATCTTTGAAAATTTTTTCTTCAATTTTAACTAAATGCTCGGTAATACTAGATAAGGTTTCATTTGCATAATTATTTTGGTAAATAATTTTTTGAAGACCCTTTTCAGTAGTTAATTGGTTTGGGGCTTGAACTAAAGGAGTTGCAATAAACATATCGTTAATAATAATTTCTCTTTTTGGTGGAAAATTAGCAATAATTTATTTATTAGAAATAATATCTTTATATTTTTTCTCAAAAATAGGAGTGATAGAATCATTTTTAAATGGGTAATTTATTTTATGTTTAGGGGCATAAATTAATTCAAACCATTGAAAAAAAGGAGAATGAATTTATTTGATAAAACATAATCTTCCCAAAGGCCTAAATGGAGAAATCTTAAGTAGTATGAAAAATTTTCTTCATGCCAAACTCTTTTTTTATGGTTATAATCTTTATAATATTCAATATCTTTTAAGTAATCAAAATCAACTTGATATTCTAAATTCGAGAAATTCATTTTAACAGGTTGTTTTTGTTAGGATTGAGGAAATATGCTTTATCGATTCTAAATTATGACTTCTTGATTTTTCATATTTTTTTTATGCCTATCTTTAGCCTAGAAATTTTTTCTATTTGTTTATTATATTTATTAGTATATGAAGGTATTTTGTATAAATTATAATTTTCATGAGTTATAGTTTGTTCTAAAATGGTTTTGCATATATTAGAATTTATCTTGCAACGCCTTTTTAACATATTAGCCCAAAACTTATTATTTGTGAACAATTAATTTGTATTTTATAACTCATAATTTTGTTTAAAATTTTGAAGTTCATCAATAATATATACGATTTGGGAGCGTATCGTCGGAGAAAACAAAGAGGTTTCTGGTTTTTGGTTTTTTTTAGATCCGTTATAGAAACCTGGTGACGAAATCCAATTATTTCTGTTTTACGGAAAGGGTTTTCGTTTGCGGTTGAGATCTGAGATCCATTCAGTAGACCCAAAGCGAAAAATTTCCGTTTCCGGATGGTTTTCGCTATGCATGATTTGGAGGAGGAGATCCGTTAAACAGATGCAAATCCGTTGAACTCCAACAGGTCAAGAACATTTTTTTTTCTATATCTTTGTTGCTTGTTGTACAATATCCAGAAAATTGTGTTACAACTGTTTAAGGTTAAGGGCAAAGAAGACGCTGGATGATTTTAAAAAAAAATCTCGTTTTACAGCTCGATTTCGTTGTTTGTTACAGAAAATAATCGCCTTTTATTATTATTATTATTATTATTATTATTATTATTATTATTATTATTATCGATTTTCGTCTTCAAATCGTGTTTTTTAATTTTGAAAAGTTTGTTAGAGAGTTTTAACTTTCGTTTGGTTTGTTTGGTCAAGATCGTGAGTTATCGATTTCGATTTGTGTGTTCCAGATCGACACAATTCCCCATCGTTGTTGCAAGTTATTTTTGAATTTTTGGAGTGTTGAGATTTTTTATCTTTCTCTCTTGATCTCCCTTTGATGATCCTCTGCTTAGTCACTGGTTTACAGGCTAACGGACGTTAATAAATATTTTTTGCTTTCGTTTAAAATAAATATTGATAATAATATATAAATGAATAAGTAAAATAATAAAATAAAATTCGCAAATAGCCTTAATACATCTATGGCAAAATGATTTAAGATATTATTGCTGCTGTGTTCCATATTTAGTTCCATTAGGTTAGGCGTAAGAAGTATTCTCTTTGGTATCAAATTAATTGATTTAACTTTTAATTATGGAGTGCAGATATGGATTTTTAAATTATTATCGGAATCACTAGCTAGAAAACTAAGATTGTAGTGTATGCTGGGTCTTGATGCAGAGAATGGAGTTTGATCAAGATAATATCAGACCAGTGGTAGAAGAAGAAGAAGATAGATTGAGCAGGTTGCCAGATGAGGTTATTCGTAATATCCTGTCTTGTATTGACATGAAATTTGGTGTTCAGACATGTTTGTTGTCAACAAGATGGAAGCTTGTCTGGACATCAATCCCTTGTCTTAAATTCTCAAGTTGGAAATTTGGTTGTTTACAAAAGTTTTCCGAATTCGTGACCAATGTTTTGTCTAAACGCAACAATCAAATACAAGTGTCATCCATCAACCTGGTATTTTCCCATAGACAAGATTATTGTGAAGTTATAGTGAGAAAGATTGCAAATTATGCCTTCTCTCACAATATCCAACAACTAAATGTCGCTGATGATGATACTAATAGGCTCCATGAATTCCCTGCTTGCCTTTTTAGCTCTCACTCTCTAAAACATTTTACACTTTGTAACTGTTCTATAAAATCACCACCCACAACGCCTTGGGATTTTCCAGCTTTAACAACTTTGCATCTCAGTTACATCGTATTAATGTCTAATAAAACCACTAAGGACTCTGTACATGATAACATTTTCACCAAGTGTGTCAACTTAAAAGACCTCACTCTGGAATATTTCCGTCTCATGGGCATGAAGGTATTTGACATAGTAGCCCCTCGACTTTCTAATCTCATTCTTATCGAGGGAAGAAATGTAAAAGTCGTCAATGTGATTGCACCACAACTTGAGAATCTCACAATAATTGACACCTCATTGGAGTACTTGAATGCTCCGGCAGGAGTTTCATCTTTGCGCTACAAGTGTTATTCTGGTCCTCCCCTGCAATTGTCTAAAGATGGATTTCACTCCCTAAACCAAGTCAATATCTGCTGTTTGGGTTGCTATCCAGTATTTGAAGATGCTCGCAAAATTATTAACATTCTTCAAGAGCTCCATAGTGTCAAATATCTAACACTTAATGTGCAAATTATTGAGGTATATATGCATGTTGATTTCATTTCAATATGTGCATATATATTTTTATGTATAATATATATGCACGCTTGCAGTGTATTTCCTCATTTCCGGATTATTTATCGCACCTTCCATCACCTTTTGGCAACTTAATTTGCTTGAATATGGACTCTCACATGAATGAGGATGCATACAAAGTAAGAATGTGTAGTGCAGCTAGAAACTTCTTGTTTGACAACTCCCCAAACGCGACGTTCACCATGGACTTACCCGAGGTACCACTTTTATAGTTGTATATTATGACATGGAGTTTCTGTGTAATTAAAATTTTTAATTAGGGTTAGTTGATATTTTTAATTTTAAACCTAATAGGAAACGCCTGGGCTTGCTGTTACGCCGATTGACTGGTGGAGGTATGTACGTAAGTACACCTTCACGGTGTCAACAGCTGCCATCGTAGACGATAGTCATGTATTTAAGAAGACCAAGAAGGATAAGAAGAAAAAGGAGGAGAAGAAGTTGTCACGTCTGGATGCCGTCATGGTGATTCAGAGGGCTTTCCGAGCATATGTGATAAGGAGGTCCCAGGCTCTTTGCCTGCTACGTGAGCAGGCTGTTGCAAAGGGAGAAGTGCTTAAGGATATCTGGGCGTGTTGATCTAAAAGGAAAAAGCACGTATAGCTTCTTGGTGAATTATTTATTTATTTATTTAGGTTTAAGAAAATAACTGTTTGACCCAAGTTTGATATTTGTGTCGTTGTTTGTGCCTTCTCTGGTTCCATGCTATGTTAAGCTTGTAGTTGTATTCATAAGCTATGGCTACATCGAGTCTAATACTCGTTTGCATATCCATTTTCGTTTATCTCATCATGGAAAGCTCAAATTAAGCTCCTGCATGTCTCTTGAATTATCATCCCTAAATGAAATAATTTCTTATTCTATGGTCAAAATGTTAGATTTTTGGTCTTCACCACTACAACACCGTCAAACCATTAAGTACTTTACATTACCTTGTTCCCATACCCAACCTGGGAATCAGGCTGCTGGCCTTATCAAAAGAAATCAACCTGCAATAGTGAAATATATGACCTGGTCTAGGCCTTAGGCCCTATTGATTTTGACTTTTGTGATGCGTAATGTTGCATTTGTGTTTTATTATGTATTAGCCTGTTGGAACTTTGTTCTACAAAAATACATGTGAGATTTGTCCCAGTACAGGAAGAAGAAAAAACCTTCTTAAAACCTCACATATAGGAAGAAGAGAAAACCTTTTATGCTTTATAAGACTTTTCCTACTCATTTAGGACTAGGTAATGTGTTTAGTATCTTGGGTTGTGGTGTTGCAATATTTATTATATATATTAATCTTTATTTATTAAAATTTGTTAATTATAGAATTAATTGTTTGACAGTTTATTTTTATTTATTAAATTTTGTTAGTTAGAGAATTAACTGCTTGACAATTTTTAGCAGTTATTTTTGGTTGATGTTTTACAACCACCATTGGAAGCCTATAAATATTTGGATTCTGACCCGACATAATTCGGAGGCTAATGAAACAAACACATTCTCTTAAAAATTGTTCTTGATATAACATTGGAGCATGGTGATCTTTGACATATTCAAGATTTGTTTTTGAATTGAATGTTGTATCCTCAAGACAGACCCATATCGGACAATTTATGTCTTAGGACACTGTAATTCGCAGGATTCAATCTACATATTTTCGTGGTTGTAAATATGTTTTATACATCAACATTCAAGTATGTATTATGAGTTGTGAATCTTATATATATATATATATATATATATATATATATATATATATATATATATATATATATATATATATATATATATATATATATATATATATTCGATTGATTTATATTTCTGTTCGATAAATTTCGTATTTGATTACTTTTGACATAACATAGCCCATGTGAACGAATGGATTTCATGGAAAACTATTCAATCAAACTCAAGGGCACTCTCTCCTATTCTAACACTACCCTATGTGAAATTATTCAACTGTTAATTTATAATTCATTTAAATAAAAGATAAAATGCACATATGATTAATTGATTTCCATCAAATAGCAAATATTAAAAGTCTTGACCCAGAAAATCATCATCAAACTTCTATCTCATATTGTTTCTTTGACAACATTAGAAACATAAACATTAAGGGAAAAAAGATACATAAGTATATTTGTATATGCTGTTATATTTGTATAGTTTATTATGTGTACCCAAATGTATGTCAACCATTACCCTTGTATTGTATTTATATTCTTGGTGAGATACAATTTTGGATTATGGGAAAATCACTCTTTTAGATGGTATTAAATATCTCCTAACCCTACCCGATCTCCTAACTCCACTGTTGACTTTCTCTTTGTAGATCTCATCTCCATCTCTTAATTTTTTTTCTTATGTTCTTTGTTTTATCCATGGACACTCCATGACACGAGGGATTAACCCCGTGTGTTTTTACCGTCTATCACACAAAGGCTCCATGATATGAGGTCGTATTGACAATTTCATGTACTCTTCAACCATCAAGTGTAATTAAATACCTCCACCTCTCTTTCTTCCTTGACTACATTTTGGAAATTTGATCGAGCTCACGAAGAACTCCAAAAAATGGTGATATACGCATGTGTTAGAATTTCAGGGTAATAAAGGCACTTGTATATTCTGAGAATTGTGATTTCACTGTCAAATCAAAGTATTGGGTGGTACTCCCTAATCTTTGATTGGATAAGACTCAGAAGAGAAAAGAACAGAGAAGGAAATGTATGAATTTCATATGTACCAGAAAAACTGACCAAAATTGGTTAAGTACCTCATTTGTCTGAAAACTGTCAAAACTGTCATATAACAGTTTGACAACAGTAAAAAAACTGTCATAAATCCAGGGTTTTTATAAGGATTAATATCAGCTCGATCCCAGCCAGGGGCTCTGCCCCTTGGACCCCGCCAGGGGCTGCCGCCAATTGGACCCCCGTTCGTTCAGGGGCTTCGCCCCTAAATGACAGTTTACTTTTAATCTTGAATAAACTTAAACAAGTGTGCACTCCACACATTCCTTACTTGTTTAATATTTATCAAGATCACTTTTGGTCAACAAAGTAATCCCATTACACTTACATAACATTAGTGAAACAAATCACCAACAACATGTGGTAGCCAAGATGTGATAGTTACCTCATGGACAAATTTGAATCCATGTCGAAGATTAAGGGGTTGTTCCTGAACAAGAAATAATTGTGGGTTTGTGGGATGATTTTGTGACAACCCGAAATTTTCTATTCTGTACAATCCTTCGCTTCAATAGAAGTCAAATCAACTCCTGCTAATTTTCAAACTTTTGGAATAAGTTTGAGCATATTAGGATTAACACTTTAGGAGATATCGGGAGAAATGATGCCCTAAAGTATTATGTGCATCTTAAAAGTTTCAAAACTCCAAGAGTTTGGAGTTTACGACTCAAATGATAATTTTTGACCAAAAACCCCAAGGGGTATAAATATGGCCCTTAGCCATTTTATTTCATTTGTTCTATTTTCAACTAGAGAAAACTCGATTCTCTCTCAAGGATCTTCACGCTTTCGTCCCAAATCGTAAGTGCTTTTATCTTAGAGTATAATAGGGCTTGTTATATGTCTATACATCAAGAAATCACAAGGAATCACGAAGATCAAAGAGTTTACGGCCCAAGAACACCTTGGACCGTAAACCCTTCTTTAAGGGCCAAAAGTGTGCCCTAGTCCCTTCCTTCCCTGTGAAACTACTCTAGACTCATACCTTAATGAGTATAGGACTTGAAAACACAAAAATACCATGGTCCATATGAGATTACGGCCGCAAACACAAAGGGATTTGGCCTTAGGGCCGTAAACCCCTTTTAAGGGTGCAAATGGCACCCTAACACCCTAGTGAGCCTTGGATAGTAACATAGAACCTTAAACCATTGAGCTAAGGACTTCATTGCACCAAATGGTACTCCTTACCATGATTTTACGACCGTAAACTCATGGGGGAGTGGTCCCAGGGCCGTGAACACCATACAAGGTCATTTTAGGACCTTAAACCCACCCAAACCCTTGTTTAAGCTTTGGAGCACTTAACCACTTAAGCCCTTAGAGCTTTAGGCTCAATTTGGTGACCCAATAGAGAGTTTACGGCTAGGAGTAAACTCCCATGGGCCGTAAAACTCCTTAAGGTATGGTCCCTTGACCATAAACTCCCGTATGAGGCCTTGCACTTCTTTGTTGCAACCCGATAGCCTCCTAGCACTTGACCAAAGTGTTTTCCTCGCAATAGGATGTTTTTACATGTTTAATTAGTGTTATAATCACTAATTGTTTATATACATATGTCTTCATATGTAATTAGGATCATTGTGTGTGTCTAAGTCTTCACTTGACACCAAGCACTTGTCCGACACTTCCTTCCGATCCGCTCACTGCAGGTGAGTTCATACCCCTTAATCAATGATGTAAATGTTTTTAAATGCTTTTATGAGGGGGGGGGGGATACAAGTTGAATGATGCTAGTTATTATATTAATCTCATGTGATTAGTAAGTAGCATACATAAGGATTTACTACTCTTTTAGCTGTTTTACCAAACAGTTTACTTCAAATGGCTTTCCAAAACGTTTTTACTCAGTTAAAACTCTTTGTTAAACTGTCTTGCATACTGAGTGTATCTTTTCAAACCCTGTTACAGTTGTGATTCAAAACAAATGCTTTCCTTATACTTTACATTGTTCTTATCAAACAAACTGCTTTCAAATCATTTTACAATTTGACATCAAGTCATCCTTTCTTAGATACTAAACTTTTCAATAGTTTTACAAAACTTCTTTTATGCTTTTATATTGTCAATTTCATGCCTATATATGTATAGTTACATAAGTAATGTTTAAAGGACTTAGGAAGGTTAGCCCGCTTTATTTCCTTTTCCCCGTTGGGATGTGGTATGGTAAGGTATCGGGTATCCGTTCGAAGGTCGTTTAAATATTAGTTATATATCATGTGTACATATATAGTCATAAAGGTTCTTCCAGTCAGTTCAATACCCTTAGGTAGCAAGGGTATACTTCCATGTTTATACGTACCAGTTACATTACTAGTAAGATACCATAGGGGTAGTTCAAGAACATACTAACACTATTACTAGAACGCAAAATCATACAATGAGTCAGTTCATTCACGAGTCAATACTTGCTAGAGAGAGAGAGAGAACACACATTACAGCTAGTACACAGTACATTACTATACATGCTAGATAGAGAGAGAACACACATTACAGCTAGTACACACAGTACATTACTATACATGCTAGACAGAGAGAGAACACACATTACAACTAGCACACGCAGAACATTACAGTACATACAGACTAGACAGAGAAAGAGTACACTTTACAGTAGCACGTTTATTACATGTACATTCATGCAGTTATGTGAACCATTAAACAGGTCATGGAACTTCCTGTCATGACCGTTTTTGTATACCGGATCTCCTTTATTGGGGAGCGTCTGAGTTTGTGTATAGATCTATACTAGATTGACTATCCTACACCTTGCTGCTCGCTACAGTGGGACTTGCAAGTCTACGGGTGCCAAATGTCATTTCTTACGGCGTCTTACATCGTCGTTTTACTAGAGTCGGTAGCAGGATACAGGTCGATCACATGTTACTTTAAATTGCATTAGATTTAAGGTAGTTAGTACGGATGTAGTTATTTGATACTACACCATAGTACTATTTCATTTTCCCATTACATTCACTTCGTGAACATTCACACGATGCACGGTAATGTAGAAAATATATTTTTGGTTAATGATAGTCAGATTTGGGAAAATACACACTCTTACAATAGACACACACAGTTACTAGATGCCTTGGTAGAAGGCTACTTTCAGTAGGAAGCATAGGGCTTTCTAGGAGGTTCAAAACGTTTTCATACTTACATTTCATATACGTACAAATACTTACATTTCATATACGTACAAATACTTACATACAAATTAAGACACTAAAATACTTATGATCTCACCAGCTTTAAAGCTGATACTCTCTTTCAAAATAATTTGTATCCTCAGGTCAACAGTAGACAAGTACCGATGCAAGGTTTAGAGAAGATGGTGCTCGTTCAAGACTCATCTTTCATTTTGATTTATACTTTAGTGTTTATCATAATTTGGCAGAACACACTTGGATTAAAATTATATTATTAATGCAATGGATGATGTTGTTGCTTGTTTACTACTTTTCATTGTTGTGATACTGTATATGACGTCCTCCGCCCCAGAACGTTTGCGCCGTTCATGGTTTTAGGGTGTGACAGGTTTGATCTCTCAATGTATCCAATATTAGTGGAAGTTATTCATGGGTTCCTTAGGTCCACAAATAAGATACGAAAAATAGTTGAGAACGGTGAGAAGTACAAGTATCTATTCTATGTTTCATGGGTTTTCTTCCTGGTTGTCTTGTACCTAACAATGGGTGAAGGGTTATGGTAATGGTGGGTCGTCGCAGGTTTTTGGGAGGGTAAATGGAGGGGGTTGAGGGTAAAATGGAGGTTTTTGGTGGTTAAAGGTGGTTCTTGTTAGTGTAATAAATGTTCAATTGGAAGTATTTGTATATATTTATTGGTTAGTGCCTTAAAGGCAGATATCTGAATTGTATATTGCAATCTTGAAGGAATGAAAAATCTTGTTTGTTTGTGTACTTGTTTTTATATGCAATGGCTAAAATCATACATATGTAATATGTTGTTGCAGTGATGTGTATATGTTTTTATACTTAATCCAAGTTTACAAATGTGATTTTTTGACCATTTGACCATTCAAGATATGAAAAAGCTTACCATTTTTATAGCAATCTTCAAATGCATACCGTAAAATAGATAGTTAAGTTATACACTCATGCAAAAAGGGACACTTGTAACCCACATACCTAAGGAATCCATAACTTAACTATCCTAACAAACCAAAAGACTAGAGTTCCTTACATGACTCCCAAAACATAATAATAAACATGAAGTATAATTAAGAAACATGACCCCCTCCCCAATACAATGCTCTATTCTGATCTACTCACCTCGATATGAACTTGCACCACCTCCCATAAAAGAAAATCTCCATGTTCCAAATCTTCTACCTATAACAATAGGACCTCCTCGCCTTTTACAAGTCCTAGAAATTTGGCATGTGTTATTGCATTTTCCACAAGGCTTACTTAGGTGCTTCTTTGATAGTTTGCTAGTTTGAGTTGCTGATTGAATCGATCATCAACACTTGTTGTCCTCTTTTTCTTAGGTCTACCAACCTATGTTTACACAATGAATATGCAAGGTCAAGAATTAGAATATGATGATGTAAAATATTGTCATGGTGACTACAAAGTCACGTCAGCGTGATATCTATATACACAGTTAGTTAACATATTTGATATCTTAGTGATATCAGATATACTTTATTATTTACATAGATTAGGTGAAATCTCAGAATCGTAGGTATTTACATCGTATTACTTTACTATATAATCTTATATTACGGTTCATATCATTAGTTGATTAACGAACCCTAAAAGCCTTGTGCTTGTTCTCTTGGTGAAATAAATTTTTTTAGTGAAAAACCTTTGTGATAAAACATTTGTGTCCTTGCTTTCATTGTTTTTGTTAATCGACCACAATCAAGGGAACCTGTAACTAGTATCATAGAGGCTTACATTAACCAATCAAAATGTCTACCTCTTCATCCAATCTCTCTCATACCACTTCTGGTAACAAAATCCCACAGTTTGATGAAAGAAACCTCACCAGGTGGAAGTCTAAAGCCATTATGGTTCTTGAAACCATGTACTATTCCATGATAAACATCGTCAAAGATGGTCCTCACATTCATATGTATCAAACCATGAAGGACAATGTTAAAGATGGTGATGAAGTCAAAAAACCTGCTCATGAATTCAATGAAAACAAGAAGCGTCTGGTTGCTCTTGACGTCAAAGCTCGTGCTTCCATAGGAAATGCTCTTCCCTATGACATCTACCACTTCGTTCAAAATTTTCGATCTTCAAAGGATATGATGGATATGATAACGGTAGCATATGATGGAACTGATGAAGTTAAGACGGTCAACAAGAACAATCTGAATCGACGTTACGAGCATTTCTTTCGGTAGAAAGCGAATCTCTCACACAAGTTTTCAATCGCTTTAATTTTTTGGTGAACGATATGCGTCGTCTTAACATGAACAAAACTTGAAACTCCTTGGTTCTCAAGCTTCTTGACTCGCTGAGTGATAGTTGGGAACATCATGTTAATGTTTTGAAGAACAATGAGAAGACCGCAACAATGGACCTGTCCTCTTTGTTTGGAAATCTTCGGAATCATGAAGAAACAAAGATCTTACGCAAGGAAATCATGCAAGACACTCACAAGAACAAATCATTGGCTCTCTATTTAAATAACTCAACTCAAAATAGCGACAACGACTTCTCCGATGAATCTAAAGGAGAATCTTTAATTGTGAAACGCTAAGTTAGTTGAAGTGACAAGAAGCCATCTGTTCCTAGAAGATTTAGTCAAAATTTGACTCATCGGCGTCAAAGAGTTATGATACAGGTCGAAAGTCTAAAAAAGAGGTACCAAAGTGCTTCAACTATGGAGGCGTTGATCACTTTTTTAGGGGATGCAAGTCCAAAAAGGTGGATACCAGTGAAGATTATGAAGTGAAGTATAAGAAACCGCTAGCCTCTCTGAAGAGGCATAACATTTGTAACGCCTCGATTCTGAGGTATTGCTTAAATAAGTTTTTATTGGGTTCAGCTCTACTCGACGAGTTGGTTGACCTACTCGTCGAGTAGCAGTGGGGTGGGATCGCGTTTTAAGTGACCTACTCGACGAGTCCATGTTGGGACTCGGCGAGTAGGAGCTGGCAGTGGAAACCCTTAATCTCGGGGTTTGCATCTCTATTTAAAGGAGCCTTAGCCTCCTTTAGCCTCTTTACAGTCTTTGAGATCCCCCTTAAAACCCTAATTTGTGTGTACGTGCCTTGGTGTGGTGTTGAAGCTTGGAAAAGAGGATATTGGAGAAAGAAAGCTAAGAGTGCAAAGGAATTGAAGCAAGGAAGGAGTGGGAGGCTGGATTTACCTCAGCCAACATCCTTTGGAGGTATCAAAGTGCCATTTCTACTTCCATTTTTCCCTTTTGTTGAGTTTCTAAGGCTTTTATGGATTTTCAAGTTGGTATGATGAGTTATGGTCTAGATCTGAAGTTGTAACTTCAGATCTGGACCCTCCTTGGATTCTAGAAGCATAAAGTCACAGTTTTGGTTGTGATTGAGGTCCCTCTTGGGCATGAAGTTCCATTAAGACCTTATAATAGACATTTGGAGCCTTTAAGGCCATGCATGCACGTAAAGTTTGCAACTTTACGTGATAAGCATGCCCTAGAAGCTTGGATCTGTGATTTGGAGCCGCTGCATGGCTCAAAACAAGTCTGTATGGAAAGAGGACTGAATGGACTCGACGAGTCTCAAGGTTGACTTGACGAGTCACATGAAGATGGTCGAGAACTCGACGAGTTGGATGAACAACTCGGCGAGTCCGATGAAGATCGTCATAATACTCGACAAGGTTAAGAACAACTCGGCGAGTCGGATGAGTTTTCTCTTGGATATGTATGAGTGTGTATCCGTCGAGTTGCAAGGAGGGACTAAGGGATCAAGTACATATTCTTGTGCACTGGTCAGGTCCACCACAAAAGATTGATAAGACTATTCGTCATGATTTACTAAATTTTAGTAAATATGGTTATACTTACAAGTTTAAGTATAATTCTGAAACATTGGAAAAGTTTCAATGTATGGCGGAACGAACGAGAAGAATCAAATTAGGCAGAAGGATAAAAGTGTCTCAAATCTGAAAAGATGGGAGAGTACTTTAGTATCATGTCTTGTGACCATCTTAATGATTAAGAAACCATATCACAATTCATCCTCTAAGTGCATTCTGATAGCTAAGAAGTGGAGTTATGAATTGTTGAAGTGGTTAAATCAAGAAGATGATTCATACTTCGTTCCAAAAACAATTCTTAGAGTTATACTCCAAGATTATAATTTGAGTGACATGTCTTAAAGAAGGTTTCGTAACACTAGTCAAATGTAAGAGTAAAAGTATCCTATTCTTGTACATTTGAAGTAAGTAAGTTGTGTTGTTTTGGATAAAACAAAGACCAACTAAGGTCAAATGTGTGAAGTGTTTGTCTTGATTAGAACCCACACTATCTCTTGAATATTTTGCAAGAAAGTCTTATAGGTCAAGAGGACAATGGGAGTCTTAAAGATCCTGAAAGGATTTCAAGATCTAATCAAGAATAAAAACCTGTAAGTTTATCGCTAGCACATGACGTGAGGTTTATAACCTATCGTGTTGACATATTCCTATTTCTGTGCCCATTCCAGTGAAAGTTGACTTTACATATGAGTTCTGAGAGTTCTCAATTGTTTGCATAACTACTTGAAAGCAATGGCAGGCCCTATACTGCCAAGTCGCAAGAAGTTGAAATTACATAAGTTCAGTCCATACGAGTTTGAATTTGTCACTAACCCTATCTTGTGATTATGGTTTTGACTATACACCATAAAATCTAAGGGTCATAAGGTTTCTCTCCGATTCATGAAAATGATGGTGAGGAAACACTTCCACCAAGTAGATTTTAAGTAGATAGCAATCTTTGCATTCTCAAAGTCATTAGTGGAGCGTGCGTGGTTAACCGGCACACTAACATGGACTTATGAGAAATAGTAAAGATCTAAACAGTTGAGACTATGATTAGGACATCCTTTTTCATAGTTCTAAAATTGTTTAGACACACGTGTGAGCTATCTAAGATAAGGTGTATGATTTTGATAAAGTCTTATCAAAGCAATCTCGTATCAGAAATTTGAACTTTGGTAAGAAAGTCAATAAAGTATTGACTTCTAGAAGTCCACCTGTTTTCTGGATACATGTCAAAACCAGTGGGAGCATAAGTGTTATGCTAATAATCATCATGTTAGTGGGAGAATGATAATTTTGATAAGTATTGCAAGTTAGCAATGTTAATTATAGAAAACAAAAGTTTCAATTCGTGAGCTTGCGGGGGTTGAAAAAGTTGTTTTGCTATAATTAAGGGAGAGGAAACTATACTTCATTTCAATTCTAGAAGGTTTAGATTGAGATTTTAATCATTCTGAAAAAGGATTAGATTGAAATTTTAATCATCTTTAGTCAAGAATATATATATATATATATATATATATATATATATATATATATATATATGAATTTTATGTTGGTTTGATTCAACTTAAGAAAATTCTATATATTGCGTTCTCAAAATTCGATTATGATTACGGCATCCCTCTTCGTAGTCAAATTTTGAAAACAGAGCAAATAAAAAACATTGTAGCAAAAGACTGGTCTAGAATCATGTCTTTATGTGAGACATCATGAATCGTGTCTCATTTTCTTTGGGTACAGGATCGATTGCATGTGCTATAATATTTATCCTTTCTAAATTTTCCAAATGTCTGGGGCATTAAGAGGGGAAAAGGTCTAGAATTGGATATGACTAAAGTGATTAAGAAATTGTTGAGGACAATCTAAGGTTTACCAAAGATTGGTTGCTCAGGGACAGTTGGAAGTATATGTGACATCCCCAAAATCTCGGGTAGAAAAGACCGATTTTCATTTATGCTTTTAAAATATTTTCAGAGTAAATCCTTTTGATTTGAAAGAGTTGCGGAATTTGTTCCCAAAAACAAAACATGATAAAACAATGTTTACCGAAGCATTTCATAAAAGAAATGTATTTTCATTATAATCAAAACTCGGGGTGTCATGTTCCGATACAGACCAATAAGCATAAACGAATACATTACAAGTCATTCAACAAATATAAACATATGCAGACTTGTAAACAAAACAACTTGATGGTTCATCCATCTCATGCCCTTGCGCCACTTCCTGTAATACAATTAAAACTGATTGGGTCAGGCTTGGGAGCCTGGTGAGCATATAGGGTTTTCAACCCACAATAAATATCATATTTAATTTTCACCAACCAACAATAACCCAATTACCCATTCCCGTTATTCTCACTTTAATGTCCCTAAGACAACTAACATAAGGGACCTAGTCTAAGAATATTTCATCGGGGCGACAACACATGCTTCGGGGGTACCTCAACAATATAAGTCAAATAAGGCAACCATGAGGGGGATGGAGTACAGCGAATGAACACCCAAGTTCATTAACACCTACAGGTGGCGAACCTGCTAATGTTTCCACAAGACTATCTAGAAAAGTATGTGGTCGTCATCCAAACTCCGCTAGATGACTAGATCAAACAACAACGAGGCCTCTCATCTGTTTGTTACACACCAACTATCTACCCATGTTCTACCCAACATATTAGTAGATAAAAATATACATTTTATACATTGATAAAAACCTGTATAGCATGCTTTAATCAACACATATTTCACATAACAGATGAGGCACACACACACACATAACACATATCTCATAGAGAATAAATCATATCTATGAGTTAGAAGAAAGTGAATACACATTCACACACATAACCCCAAAATTATACACATAATACGTATTTCGTATAAAATACTTCATAATTATGCGTTAGAAGAAAATAACCACACACTCACACCTATAAACAACAATATACTTAATACACTTAAACCATACTTGTATTATTATCGTGTTTATGAAAGGTAGTATACACTCACACCAAACATATACTTAATACATTCAAACAATACTTGTATTAAAATTGTGTTTATGAAAGGTAGTATACACTCACACCAAACATATACTTAATACATTCAAACAATACTTGTATTAAAATTGTGTTTATGAAAGGTAGTATACACTCACTTGATCAGAAGATGATCGGACAACACTACGACTTGCAGAAGTAGTAATCCTCAGCAGATCTGGAAGATCTCTTCAAAAATCGAACTTCTCGCGGGCAGAGCTTCGGCTCGGGAACCGCACTTCTTGGGATCTTCGGGATCTCGGGACTTGCCTCGGGGCTCGGGAATAATACCGGGGCTTCGGGATATTTCTGGCACGCAAAATGATGCAAAACGGGAGAGAGAAGAGAGGAAATTGGCAATTGGGTCGGTTGCCCACGCATCCTATTTATAGGAGGCTGGAGCCTCGGAGTACGCGGGGTGTACGCCAGTACGCGGGGCGTACTGGTCTCCGAAGTCGTCATGGCATGCGTCATCCGAAGTGTCGACACTCTTCGGAGTACGCGGGGCGTACCTCGGATCGGACTGCTGACTCCCCTTCGGATAATGCCGGATTTAAAGATTAAAAATAAATACAATTTATTTAATATACTTCGGAAATTCATATCTTCTTCATACGAACTCCGTTTCCGACGTTCTTTATATCCACGGAAAGGTGAGACTACGCTCTACAACTTTCGTTTAGACTTCGTCGGCTAATTTTGACTTTATTTTTATTATTTATTTTTAATAGGCCGCGACAGAAAAACTTCGTTATAAATTCATAACTTCTTCGTTTGACGTCCGTTCTCGCCTAACTTTTTATCGCTTCGATACCAACAATGAGATCTTCGATTCTCATTTAGATTGCTTCGGCTAAAAACCCCTCGATCTCAAATCGAGTAAAACAGGCTGCATACCGCTAAGCCGAAACTTCGATAAATCATAACTTCCTCATACGAAGTCAGATTTGGGCGTTCTATATATATTTAGAAACCTCGTTTCAACTACTACAACATAAATCAAAGATATTAAGTTTATTTTACACTTAAATTTTGACGCTTATTTTTATTCTTAATTAATCAAACCACATAATTAAGCAATTAAGCACAAAACACATAATACTCAAATAATACAATCTTATTATTTCAAAACGGGTTACAAAGGTTAACCTAGACTATTACATTGCTAAAAGTGGCAAACCCGGAAACACAGGCGTTACAGTATAGTGTTAACTTTGGAAGGACCATATTGACATATTCTGAAAAGAGGCAGCTCTGGTTCAGAAATGATAGTCAAATTGGGAATATGGAGTTGTCTCCATAGATGGAAGAAATCTGTGTAAGATTAGAAAAACTTAATGCAAGAAGCATGTTCAAAGAAATGTACTTTGAATATGAGACTTTGTTTCCATGGAGTAGATCTTCATTGGAATACCCTGTAATGATTGTTGACAAGTCTTTGTGACTTTGTACACATTCATTACAAGAGGGTAGTGCATATAAGTTTAAATCTAACAGATTTCGATAAATGATAAGGATTTGGAATTCTTACATTTACAATAAGGATTTGGGAGTGCAAAATTTGAATCATTGTTCAATTGGTTTATTTCACAAAGTAAGGATCATAGACAAACATAGAGTTCATACTTGGTGTATGGCAAAAGCTATTGTTTAGAAAAACATAGTGTACATGCTTGGAGCATAGGACAACTAGTGTTTTTTAATTCAAGTATAAAGTTGGTAAAATCGAAACAATGAACAATGAGTAGTCAGTATGGTGATAAATAAAAAGTGTTCTATTTTTATTCATAGGTTTTGATACCATATTAGATTCAATTATTCTTGTGTTTCATTTTGCATGTTTTGACTTCCAGAATAAACTAGGTCATTCTTCCCGAATGACTAAGTTATTCAAACCATCCATAGTCGGTCATATGTTGAAAGTAGATATGAATCAAGATTGTCATGGGTTGGCTTGTAGAGGTCTAAGATGTTGGACAAAGTGGTGTTACAACACTCATGAGTGCTCATAAGTTATGAGTATTGGATTCAACCCACGCTCATTGGAATCACTTCATGGATTTTATCACGAGTGATCATGAGACGATAATATCCTATATTCTTCAAACCTAGAAATATGAGTTGTTACTATGAGTTAGTTATACATTGATTGCATGAAAATGCATTGGTAACTCGATGTTGTCGCAGTGCGGCGATCTCAGCTTCGGGGGAACGGTTCTCCCTTGGGGGGTTCACTGGCGGAGCGGGGTGGTCTGGTTGCGCCTCGTTTTCACACGGAGGGATATGGTCCTTGTCCCCGTCTTGGCCTTCCTCGACGTCGTCATCAGTCTCTCCAAATTCGTAGTCGGTGTCTATGTATTCGTCAGGTCCGACGTCGGGTGCTTCCTCTGGATTCCCTTCTGGTTCATCTTCAAGCATCCCGTGAGCCACTAGGACTTGATGGAACTGAATACCCAGCTGATCTCCCTCCATGACGACTGGGGGAAAGTATAAACTATCGTCACTCCCATGACTATGATATATACTAACTAGACGTTCTCTTTTTGGTGCTAAAAGGGTATAGTTTTAGGTTCCCTAGCTATCCCGATCTCATCAAAACGTGTGTTAGTTATACTTTGGAGAGAATGTAGTTGATTAGGCTACATCCACTCCTTGGTACCACTAGGAACAGTCCTGAATTAACCGAGATACTAGCATTATTTTGTTTGGTTCGGCGTTATGTTCTTATTCCTAATGCAAGCAAGGGTGTTTTATTTACTCGTTTTGTTCAGAGTTATGTTAGTCCCTCTTTTTGGTTTATAGTTGCATATCAATGTGTGGCTAGATATGCTAGTTCACTATAAACAAAGCTCTGATACCAACCTGTCACACCCCCGAACCAGACGGCGGAAACGTCCGAGGGCTGTCGTGACTTAATTGAATACCATAACATTGAATATATATGAAACATAACATCATTCATCACCATGCATTAATATAGTACAACTGATAAAGTTTACACTGAGTACATTGTTTTAGCATTACATTCCCAAAAATAAATTGTTCGGTGCATAGATAAACAAACTGCAAGCCATCACTGAGTACATTTTCCTTCAGTTTACTTGTTACCTGAGAATACAAGTATTTTGAAAAACGTCAACATATGAAATGTTGGTGAGTTCATAAGCGGTATTTGAAAAGCAACGTTTTGTATCGTTTTGAAAACCACCAGAAAATCCGATATTTTCTGAAAAGAGTTTATGAAAAAGTTTGTGAAGATCCATAAGTATGCTTGTTTGTTTCCATAGTTGTAAAAAGTGTTCATTAAGCTTGTGTACATTTCGAAACCGTATGTATTGAAAAACCCTAGGAAAACCCGATGTTTTCCTAACACTTTGAATTCCATGTAGTTGTTGTACCATCGCGGCATGTGAAGTCATTGATTCCAGGCGACGTCGGATTATTGCGCATGGTGAATTATTATAAACACGCGTTACACAAACGACCAGTTTACAATTATACTAACGATCCCGTAGGCGTCGTCCGTATTATTCACGTAATCCAACCGCCCTGACTTCTTGTAGTCCCACATCCGAAGAGAAAGAGGGCACGAAGACCTCGATAACTCCATTAGTCGGGGTTGGGGATAAAATGAGTGCGAAGGGCCCTTGGCCTGATTCGCATTTGAATAACCGACTTTACTAGCAGTACCAAAGGACCCTTGGGGACCAATAGTATAAAAGCCATTGAAAGTCCTTTTACGCTGTGTTGGATCATGTAAGACCCAACAACTCGTAAGGTTGAAGTCTTCGGGCCTAAAGATCAGGTCATTGGGCTAGCTAGGCCCAACAAACAAGATTTTACACTTTGGGGCCCAAAGATGGTGCGTCGACGTCTGTGCACTCTCACGTGTGTATTGGATTCCCAAATTTTCCGTGTACGAATAGAGTTGTCGTCGTGTTAGTAGTTTCGAGTTTGTTATTGATTCGAGACCGAATCAATTCGTTTGATAACGATTTTTGGTATTGTTGTGTATTGTAATTCGTCGGTAGTTGCAGTGCCAATATTTGATCACAACGGGTGTATTGAATTAGCATTGAAATTTTTCTGATTTCAGCCCCTCTTTAATTTGTAAATTTACTTTTTCAACCCTTTGAATAAATAAATTTCCGGTTTAGTCCTTAAACTATTTTTTTTCTTGGCATTTTAACACCAAAACTTATTGAAATTAATATTGTTCAGCCCATTTTTAATTGAAAACAGTTTTAGTCCTTGAAAATACAGTTTTCTCGGTTGTAACCCCTCTTTTTCGCAATTTTTACATTTTTAGCCCAAATTGGAAATTTTTTGCAACTTTGGTCCTTTTTAATTTTGAAAAGCATTTTAAACCTTAGAAAAGGACTTGGAACACTAGTAGTCCACTGTTTTACAGAAAAACACAGTTTTAGCCCTTCAAAACAGAAAATTTCGCATATTGGGCCCTATTGGGCCAAAAATGTCATTTTTAGCCCATTAAGCTTGAAATTTATATTTTTAATCTTCCAAAAGAATGTATTTCCAGAAAACACTTTATTGAAACTGTTTTGACTCATCTCACCCATCAGAATTCGTAATATGTCATTTTGGGCCCTTTAACTTTATTTTTTTTAACATTTTGTGTCCAAAAATTGAGTTTTTAGCCCAAAGAAGATGTTATTAAGCAACTTAGCAATTTTTCTTAGAATACTTTGTATGTAATATTATAGTTTATGCTAGTATCATTTAACATACAATACCTCTCGATTTTTAGGAGTTTATGGCTAAATAAACATCATAAACACACAAAAACACACATATAAGCATAGAAATCATACAAGGCATACAAAATACATATAGATCTACACTTTCACTTGTATCCCCCCCCCCCCCATAAAACTATTAAAACAGAAAAATTGGGAGTATGAAGCTCACCTTAGGGTGTGGTTTCGGTTTTTGAAGAAAAGATGGAAGAAAGCTTGGTGATTTTTGGCCTTAGCAACCCTTTGATTAATCTAGAGAGAGTTTGTGAGGTGTGTGTGTGTGTGTTACTCACGGCTGAAACAAGAAGAGAGAGGGAGAGAAAGAGTTGCATGGAGAAATGAGATTAGCAGGGATGTTTGAGGAATAATAGCTTGGATAACCACCATATAATAATGAGGTGGCATGCATTAAGTCAACCCTTCATCTTTTCTTCTTGGATTTGGGCCTTGGGCCGATAATTTGGATGGAAAAGGAAAGATTTGGGCTTTAATGCCCTCAAGCCCATATAGAAGTTAAGTTGGATGATTTTTGACCTAAAAGAAATATGACATGCTTTTTACACTTTGTTGGGCTAGTTTAGGTTAATCATGGTTCAAAACTTTCAATTTATTTCATTCTAGGCCCAATATGGCCCAAAATGTTGAAATAATTGAATGTGGGTCCAATTAGAGCCCATTTAAGGGTTCTAAGCCCATGATAGTCAAATTGGAAGCTTATTGGTCCATTGAGTCCAATAAGGAAGTCCTAGTCCAAAATGGACCTAACAAGAACTTCTAGGGTTTCCAATTGCTTGATGACTATTTGTAGCATTTGTATGATGTATTTGATTGAAGTTTTTGATGTCATAATAATAGGTATCACACATGCTCTTAAGTTTTTGATTCAACATTTTACTTAAGTATAGTGATTACAAGACACAAAATTTCTAGTTGTGACATCATCCAAGTGGGAGACTGTTGGATTAGTGTCTAAGTCCATAACTATAATTGGTATGTACTTGACCCGACTCGGCATGGTCCATTTGGGTTGCATGGCATCAGAACATTTGGATAGACCATTTGTGAGAAGAGGACATTTATGACATATTAATATATTATAAGTTCTAATATATTAATATGAAATCATGTTATTTAATTAGTATTGATCAAGAATTAATTTGGACTTAATTTAGTGATCAAAAGAGACTAATTAAATATATGGGGATTGATTGTGTAAATCATTCATTCTTATATATGTGGGCTTATGATCCATTATTCCTTATGTTGGGTTTAACCCATGTGGTGACCCATGGATACTCCATGGAGGTTAAAACCCATGGAGCATAAGGAATGGGTAAAGTCATGGGTTACATGGTGTAACCCTAATGTGCACACTATATAAGGACCCCTTTAGCTCAAGAAATTGTACAAGTGATACATATATGAGGGCTAGCCAATTTGAGCATAAGTATCTTCTTCTCATGGTTATTCAAAGTGTTGATGATGTTGTGTGAACCATTTGAGGTGTCATACTTGGGGCACTAGGCTCTCGAGCTTCATGGAGTCAAGCTACATCAACAAGTTATGTATTTCTATCTAGTTTGTTACCCAAGTATCAAAGATTGTATGCTAGCTAGGGTAATACCTTAGAATATTCATATTTGCATGTATAATAGAGAAAACATAGATCCAAGGTATTTAGGGTTGCATGTACACTTAGGAGTGTTAGAATGCTCAAAACCCAACACAGATAACTCAGAGTCGGCAGAAAAGTTATGCTGACAGACGTCGATCCAAGTTAGAGTTTAGGTCGGCGACATACTTTTACTAAAGGTATCACCCTGGAAGCGTGTAATATGCTTCAGGAAGAGGGTAAAGTTAGGGCCCCGATTTATCCGACCATTTCGAGTTATTGCCAGGGTTGGCAGGGTGGCTTATCGACCGAATCTATCAAAGGAGCTTAGCCAGATTCATAACACCTTCCATGTTTCTCAGCTTCGGAAGTGTGTGGCTAATAATTTGACAGTAGTGCCTTTGGGTGATATTCAGGTTGATGATCGTATGAACTATGTTGAGAGACCAGTGGCGATTTCGGATAGGAAGATGAAGGCCTTGCGCAACAAGGTGGTATCTTTAGTCAAGGTCCAGTGGCAGCATCATAAGGGTTTCGAATAGACTTAGGAACCCGAGGCAGCGATGCGAGAGCACTACCCTAAGTTATTCACGACATCGAACTTCAAGGGCGAAGTCTGATTCAAGTGGGGGAGAATTATAACATCTTGATTAAGGTAATTTACATCTTTTACCCCTTGTATGAAAATTGTTTGCAAAATTGGTCCCAAGTGGCATTTAAATGAAAAACGTGGATCTGTTAAGTACGTTGGGCGTACGTGGAAAAGACCCACGCCCTAATTTTTAGGGTTTGGACCATATTTAAACATCATTAACTCCCAAGACCTCTTCCACTCATCAGCTTCCATTGCCCACTTCGTCCCATACAAACCCTAATTCCCATTTTGTGGTGTTTTGAGCTCATTTTTGGTGTTTGTGTCCACTTTTAAAGAAAGGAAGCCATTGGAAATCAAGGAAGGAAATCTAAGCTTTAAGATCTGAGTTTTACACCCATTAAGCAACCTCCAGAAGGTATAAAGTTATGAACTTGTTGATTATCTCATTAGATCTTACTAGATGTGGACTTTTGTGCTTATTAGTTCCATAATCTTGATCCATTTATGTAAGAGCTACCTTGGACCAAATGAGTTGTCCTTTTGGATGTTTTAGAGTGTATTGAGTTATAAAAATGGGATCTTGATTGCTCACATCCCTCCATGCATCCATTTTTGGTGTCTTAGAACCTTAGGATAGGTTAGGCTTTCGGTGTTAGGCTCCTAATAGCCATGCAAGATCAGAAAGTTGGAAACTTTATGATTTAGAAAGTCATTTGGGACTAGAACTGAGTTTTGGACGAAAAGACTTTAGGGATTAAGCACTTAAGAAAAAGGAAAAGTGGCAGCCGAGTACGTCGGGCGTACTTAAGGGTACGTTGCGCATACTTGGTCAAAACCCTGTAACCATGTCAAAGGAAAGCATTACTCGGGGCATATTAGCCGAGTATGTTGCGCATACTCAGCCTAAGTTGACTTGGATGACTTTTTGACCTTTGAACTTGACTAGGATTTTAACCAAGGTTGACCCAGGGGTATTTTGGGTATTTTGAGATGTGGTTTGAGATTTGGTCACTATTTGATGTATATGTGACTTGTAGAGCTGGTATTTGAAGCTGTGACCCGTTCAACTATCTTTTAAGGCTGAGAGGTGAACTTTCCTCACTGTACTTGTGGATCGAAGGCACCAAGGCCGGCCTACTGGATTTTGTATCTTGGTATATTTGATTGATGTTATGTTGGGTATGGGTTAGATTGGTAAATCTGTATGATTACATGTGCTCATTAAGTATGTGTTAGATTGGTAGATCTGTAGGACTACTGGTATTGCAGGATATTGATTGTTATAGTATATGTAGATATGTTATGGTATGTTGGATTGAGGCGGTCTTGCTTTGTGCTGAAGGCCAAGATACCCGGGGAGGTCCGGATAGACTAAAGGCTTGCGAGGCGGTCCAGTCAGGCCGAAGGCTTGAAGAGAAATCCAGATAGGTTGTAGGCCCGATGAGACAGTCCAATCATGCTGAAGGCTTTGAGAGCGGTCCAGATAGGCTATATGCCATGCGAGGCGGTCTAGTTATGTTGAAGGCTCATGTATGTATGTTGTTGTCTGTGTGGTTGTGAGTGATACTTTAGGGGAACTCACTAAGCTTTGGCTTATAGTTTAAGTTTATATTTCAGGTACTTCATATAATTGTAGGAAAGAAAAGGTGTGATCGTGCACATCCTTCTGATTTTTATGATATTGGATTTTGGGATACTTTGATTTGTGACTATTACTTTTGGAAGAATGTTTTGTAAACAATTATGGTTTTTGGTTGGATTTTAAAAATAAAACTTTTACCTTGATTTTTTATATGTTACAAGATCTACCAACCTAACAGAGCATAACCACATCCTATACATAAGGATACATAACACAATCTAATGGGCCGACCTTGGTGCCTTCGACCCATGAGTAGAATGAGAAAAGTCACCTTGTAATCTAAAAGATAATCCAAAAGCTCCCTCCCAGGATCAAAATCGACACCATGAGTCACCTATAATACAACAACTCAATCCTCAATATAAAGTCCAACCCATAAGTTGACCAAAACTCAACTAATTCAAAAAGTCAACCCCATGGCCAACAGTCAAGTCAACAATCCAAAAACCCAAATTAGCGATTCGCCACATTATGGCCATCGATCGGACACGCCGTGGCAAAGTAAGGACAAAACAATCGGGTCTTTACCCAGTCGTCACGCCATGGCAGCCTAAAGGCCACGTCGTGGGGACTGATCTGAACAACTTAACTTATTAAGTTGTTTTCCAGCAATTCCAAGAGCTCGAAAGCTTAGATCTGGTTCTTCCCAAGGTCTTCATGGATAAAGTTTCCAACTTTATCCATTAAGACATCCCAATAAGTCAAGATCTCAAACCCTAAGTCCATAAAGGCAACTCAAGTCATGTAAACACCCATTAAGCCCTTAATCACTAGTGTTAATCCTCCAAAGTTTCTAGAAGGGTTTCCTATACCTAATGGACCATAAAAATCGTAGCTTATGGAGATGTATGTCCTATGCATTTCCCTTCCATTTTAGGTCAAGAATATGGAAATATATGAGCTCAAAACTTGTGCATGGGACCAAAACTCCAAGGATTCTCATGTTTGGAACATATAACACTAAAATGACCACAAAGATCCATAAAGTTGCCAACTTTATGGAATCCAACCTTTCAAACATCCAAATCATGAAGATTAAGGGACAAAAGGACTAAATCTAAAAGCAAGTAACATAAAGATTGGATCTTGGACACTTACAAGGGTCCAACGAATGCATAAGGGAAAGAAGATGAGGCTTGCTTGATGAATCCACACTCTAAAGCACCTTCTTCTTCTTTTTCTCCAAGTTACCAAGAACACCAAAAGGACCAAGAATCACAAAAAGGAGGCTAGCATTTGGTTTTATGAGGTTTGAGGGTGATGAAGGCTAAGGATGAGCACCCCTAGCCCATGTTTCCTTTAAATAGGCCTTAAAACCCGAAACATTAGGGTTTTAGTCATTAGGTGGTCACCACGCCATGGGGACCAAAAGAGATCCCACGTTTGTAAGCGTACTGCCACGTCATGGTGGTGCCTTCACCATGCTATGACAACCTCACAATCACAAATAACTTCAAATAAAATGTACCTCAAGATCCGGATGTTACAGTTTGACTAGTAGGTTTCACTTTTTCATGTTGATTGTTTGATTATGTTGATATATTATGTTGAGATGTTGATGATGGAACAACAATAAATATGTGAGCCTAGAGTACTTATTGTTGATGACTAGACAACATTAGAGACGTTAGTTGTCGTTGATCAGGTAGATCGACACTGGAGTTGTGAGCCTTTGGTTATATGTATTGCACGTGTATTGCGGTGTGTGATATTTTGTGCAACTCAATAAGTTTTATGTTTACAATTGTTGATAAAATGTTTTCAGGTAGTTCCACTGATCATGGGAATGGCGCACCTTAACTGTACCGTACGCTCGTCGCTGATGATTTATGTTTTGACTTCTATTGGTTTGTGATCGTTCTGATATATTTTTAATGTTTTGTTTTTTAGTGTGATGAAACATTTTGGTACTTGGGATTTATGAAAAATGGTTTTAGTTGTTTTAATTTTAATTTAAAGAAATTTTTGGTTGAAAATGTAGACCGATTATTGTGTTGTTATTTAATAATAATATAATAATCAAAGTAAAAAAAATGACTAGAAGGGTTACCCGCGCAATGCGCGGGGCGGAATGTATTCGTTTTGTGAGACAAATAATGAAGTAAATTACATAAATTGGTAACAAAATTAAAGCATGTTGCTATTGTGTGTAATTTTCCATCAATTAGATGAATGGAAATGTAATGATAGATCATGCTATTAAAAGAAGTACAATGCTATATTTGAATAGATTTTCGAAAACAATGAAAATACAATCTTATATCCAAGTAAGTTTAAATGAAAGTACAATGCAATCTACAATAAATACAGAAAGAACATCTTCATACTTACCCCATCCCTCACTTGTCTTCTTCAATTTCATTTCCTTGAATGATCAAATCATGCACCTAACATTAGAATTAAAGCAAAATTTTATATGTTTCAATAATACCATTATAAGGTCTTCAAATTCCAATGGGTAATTTATTATGGAGACTCATTTAAACAATATGGCCCTCGGTATATTGACATCATGCAATGCTTTTGAAAAATACACATCAGCAAGGTCAGGTGCCATTTTTAATGCTTGTTTTATTTGCTGCATGTAATGTTGATTCCATTGCAAGAGAAGTCCAATGTTGCTGTAATATCATTTATTAAAAATTTATTTATTATAAATGAAATTATTACATCATCGATTAACAAAAAATAAAAAAGGAATGTAATGTTACCATACAGCAAACCATCATTTTCATCTTTAAGAAGCGCAAGAGATAGTGGATGTGAAGTGATTGAATTGTTGTCCTCAGATTCCGAATCTGCCCCTCCATCTCCTATGGTTGAATCAATATACGCTTCATCCCTGAGAGCCAATAGCATCTATTTACTTTTTTTTAATATTGAATCAAATAAAGATAACTTTAATTTATATAAAAAAAGATTCATAAAGGGTACCTCTTTGTTCCTTTCTTCCACCTTTAGATTCCATAGAGGAACTCTTGTTTTTATAAATCAGTTTGAAACATGTCCATTACACTTTCTATCACTTTGCTTCCGGTAAAAAACAGCAGTACAAAACAACAACAAAAGCGGAGTCGGAATCTCCAATTCCTGAGTTTAAAGTTTTTTTATGAGCAAACTTATAAATAAATAAACTAATCCACATAAATGCATTTTGTCCAGACTTATATACACTGATGCATATAAAAAGTCATAATAGTAGAGGTTAATATGCAACAACTGCTCATTTAAATACAAAAAGTATTTCTTCCATTTTTAACCTAAGTATATAACATTGTTTTTTTTATAAATGATCTGCTAAGTTAACCAAATGAAAGATTCATTCCATCAAACTGAAATACAAATTATAAACCGAAGGTGTTCATAGAATCAACCGAAAGTAAAATAAAAAATCCATATAAAGTTGTAAAGCTTAAAAAAATTTAACAAAAATAAAAAACGACTGAGGGATAAACAATTTGTGGACATGAACCTTACCTCGCAGTTGTGGCTTCATCTTCTCATAGATTATGAAGCTTTAGAGAGCAGTCTATGTTGGCCTAAAATGAGACGGTGAAAAGTGGATTTTATGTAATTTGGCCTACAAATCAAACATGCCATCATTTGGACCAAATATATAATTACTAAATTACCTATTAAAGACATGTATGTATGATTATTAAAAAGGAAAATTACAACAAAAAAATATTGTTTTTTGTATTTTTGAAACAATAAGTAGAGGCAAAATCGAATACTAAACTAATGCTGAAACAATTAGAAATTTGAGGAAAAAATTAAATTTGTTACCTAATTGAAATAAAAATATATCTATGAATGATTATGAGGTGGGCCAGTTGTATGTGACTCACATCTTATTATATCATTATTTTAGTTCCTAATCTGTTTTAACTTAATTAGTTATTAACACATGTTTCTGCAAACGAACTGTTTGTTCTTAAATAGCATTAATAATTCCAAAAAGAGAAGGCAACATAATGATTATTCGTTTCGATGATCTAAATTGTAATTATGTTAGAGGTAACCGCCAAATACCAATAGATCATGAAAATGTTATTCATGGAGCCTGAACAAATATATAGAAGTTATTACATTTGAAACACATTTACGATGTAACAAATTTTTTAGTAAACCATATAACTTTGACTTATCTCATTCAACCATTTTACCTCCTACAATTAGTTTTTCTTATAAGCTGGTCAAAAACTACACAAAAAAAAATTATATGACTTATCCCAAATCACCTCCATTGTTCAACATGTACTCATGATAATATAAATACAATAAATTAACATTAATGAGAATTGAAAAGCAATTAAAACTGTAACTTGTTAAAAGATGGAAACTTACTGAATTCTTTCTTGATTCTCAATTTATGAAGCTCGTCTAAGTAAAAGACTTCATCAAGAAGCGATGAACAACTTATAATGCATGTAAAACACCACAGTTAACCATTTGTCGCAAAAAATTAAAACTTGTGTCATAATTAGAAACAACACAATAGTGTGTTGGATATTATTGTTGTGGTTTCCAATATTACCCCTACGTCCATCCTAATGACAAAAACACGACACTGAAACTCAAAAAAGAACTTTACAACTTAAAGAATCAGAAAAAAGAACTTTACAACTTAAGGACATCAAATGGTAACAAAGTCAATGGACTTGATTACAAATAAACGAAAGGTATTTTACCTTGTTTGCAAGAAGATCTTTCAAATAATCATCACCTACCTGTCAGACATTGAAAAAAAAAGGTTAAAAGTGAAACCAACAACATAACAACACTAATAATTATATTATGTAATAAATAAGAAAAAACTGACTGTGCAACTTCATTTTATGACAAATCCATAAACATAAAACAAAATATTTTCATTTAGAGGTATTCATATTTACCTGCATATGTACTATCTTTTGCTGAATTAGGCTTTGATAGCATAACAATAGGCTTTGCAATAGGAGCTTCAACTGAAATCAACATCAAACACATTTAATAAAATAACAAAACTCATAATAATAAAAATATGCCCAAAATCATAATATACCAGGAAGCAATTTATTATACCCATTATGCCCCCTATAATTAACCTAGTCAAAGATAGGATAATAGAGGAAAGAATAAACCCAATGAATGGATTTTTGGAAATGGAAACCGATGAAAGGTTTGGAGAATAGAATAGGTGAGATGGGTAATGTAACTCTAATAAAATTATAAACACAAAAATTGATGATAACTTACCTTCTTATGAGACCCACCAACCTTTGATTTTTCTGTAGATAACAGTTGCTTTGAAGGTTTGCAGAAATTTTGAAATAAGCATGTAGTGTAATTCATAAATGCAACATAAAAATCAAATATTTACCTTCAAGGTTGATATATGGCATAAAATAAAAAGTTTAAGGGCTGTTAATTGGAAAATCACAGCACCATCGGCACTAACAACACTGCTTCTTAACTATGGTGGAATATGCCTGTGGGTGTGTCTCCTGATTGCAGTATGAGACCAATCGTTGAGAAATATCAAACAAAAGTGTCAGTACAAACCAAACCTGAAAACATGAAACAAAACAGAGTTGAGAATCACAATTCACAACACCAGTCACAATTCACAACTCCAGTGGCTGTAGTAAGGTTGGGGAAGTATTCGAGCCCTAAAGAGAAACAAAAGTAAAAATAGTGAAGAACAGAAGGTATTAATGTCTCTAGCGTTGCACCCACAATCGGTGATGAGAAGGTGGGATCGATGAATGGGAGCACCAGTTGGAGGAGTCAGGTGGGAACAATATTGATGGCGGACGCTATGGCGAAGCCAGTGTCGCTGGAGGCGGAAACAGGCAATAAATTAAAGACCGTCAGAGGTAGCACTTACCCCAATCAAACCCTTTAATCGCCAATGGTGGAGGGAATAGAGGGCATACGAAGCTTCGACGTCTTCATCTGAGGCGGTGGACAGTTGAGTTAACCCCGATAAAGAAGCAGAAGGACGATGGAAGGATCGGAAAGATTTGAGGTGGTGGATAAATCAGACGAACCAAAGTCAGGTGAATAACCAACCCTGGAACGGTACCCTGGTCCACAAATACAACAAAATGTGACAAATACAGCAAAACGTAGGGACCTTGAATGACAGAAGCAAGCAACATAAGTTGGAGGGCCAAATTAGACAAAAAAAGAGGTTATTTACTGTTAAAACTTTTCATAACTTTAATATATATATATATATATATATATATATATATATATATAATAATCTCTAAATATTATTAAAAAAGAACCTTTAAATCAAATCATAAATGAAACAATAGAGCCTTGATTGCATTTCATCAATAGATTTTCCACCCTTTTTTCATCGATGCTTAGGCGCTCCCGTATCCTCTCCATAGTTTCCAAACTTGGACGTCTACACTGTGTTTAGCAGGCACACATCATATTTTCCTCTAATTTTCCCCTCATTCAGTTTCCTTTCTTTCTGATTACGGTCATGCATTCTTTGCCGACGAACCCCATGATGATCCTTCGTTGTATCTAAACCCTATATTATGCCTTATATCGCCTTTCCTGGTCTGCCTCCTTCATCAAGTTTTCATTGGAAGAATGAACAATTGCTCCTGATGTTATAGGTAACATATTTGCAAAACCCTAGCAATATTTTTTCATTAGGATTTGTTGAGAAACGATTTGGAAATGTAACTTTTAGTTCTTTTGATCAGTTTTTAGATGCTTATCCATAAAAATTAATATATTTCTTTTAATGTTCGGTTGAAGCATAAGAAAAGAAGTAGTTTTCATGTTTTGTAATTGTGTTTTCGTGGACCTGACCCCTTGCCTATCGATATCTATTTGAAGGTATTTCCATAAAAATAAAGTCTTTTTTCATTAGTAGTTGACTATCGAACAATGTTAAATTGATGAAAGGGTGTTTGTTTAAAGGCTATTTCGGTATTCATGTTCTTTATTGAAGCAAAATTTTGTAAGCCATTTTCGTTTTTCTTCTTCTTTTCTGTGATTTTTTTCCCTATGATGAAATTATCTTTCATTTTGTCTCCACAATGGATGTAAATGAAGAAAAGAATTGTAATGAGGTTTGATCACCTCACCTTCTACAGAATCGCCAAACACACACACACACACACCATTTGTTGTTGATTTAGTCTATAAACACTTTGCACTTCAGTTATCTGCTTAAAATTGACAAAATCACTACCCACTAACTTAGGAGCTGAGCTCTCATATTTGTGGGCATGTTTGTGATTTGCAACCAAATACAATTTCATTTGGTTTCTTTTCAAGATATATCTATTAAAGCTTGGAAAGTAATTAAAACTTATAAGAATTGGTTGGTGCTTGGAAAGCACCAGAACATAGATCGATCGGAGAGAAAGAGGAATGGAAATCCATATTTGTATGCATTTTACCTTTTCTCATTTTTTTTATTTTCAAATTTCACCATTTAGAAAGTTTGTTATCACTAATTTTTTGTTTATTTATTATGTTGATTTCTATATTTAGCACCAAAAATTGTTGAAGAAAAAATGAAAGTTTTTTTTTACAAAAGTACAATTTCATCCTTTGTTTAAAATGATTTATTTTTTATTAGGCGTATTTTTATTTTCTAAAATATAAGCATGTTTTGAAAGAAAAAAGAATTATTTGATTTTAAACCATAGCGATCTAAAATGAAGCATTTATACTTAATTGTAGCGTATTTGGATGATTAGATCAACTCTTTAAAAAGGTTTTGATGGCTTCACTTATGGTTGTCATTATAATTGTAACTTCATATGATTTTTTTTTACAAAATGACATCATTGTTTAACATTTTACGATTTCTGAGATTGCAGTCATCGGACTTCCATATGCCCGTCAGATAGAGAAGGGGGATGCTTTCTTTCCATGGTTTTGTTAGACCTTAAAAATCTTGAGATTGCATCATTGTTTATCATTGGAGATATAATGAGGAGTGACATATACCCTTCTTCATGTTGCACTTGGTCGACTAATAAGGTTAAGCCCAAAAATTGTTAAGAAACATCAACTTGCTATAATTGATTGCTTAGAGGTAAGAGTTATATATGTTATCCTATGCGACAATAGAAATACACTTGAAACATATATTTAATTGTTTTTTCACTTATTTACTTTAAAGATAAAAATCTTTGACATGCTTTATAAAATGTCATATTAACATTATCCATCTTGGTGTTTTCTAAGCTTACCCTTAACAAATATGCATTCAACATTCACATCAATTATACTTTAATTTTTCTTTGACGGGTAATGTATGATGGAACTGTTGTTATACTTCATGCTGGTCGGCAAGCTGAGGTATATGTTTGTCAATGGCCTTTAACATTTGGAAGGTGAAATATTTATAATTTCAAACATTTTCTTTTCTGTGATTAATTTTTAACACTATTTTGATTTAATCTAACTTACAGGAATGACATTAATAATAAAGAGCATACAACTGATGTTGTCCCTTTCTCTCCTAAATAACCTGCAGATGGCACACTAACATTGTGATTATAAATTTGTTCCTTATTTTATCAGTGGGAAAGATGGCTTAAAACTGTTCTATGTTGTCTTAAGGTTAGTTTCCTCTGTACATGACAATTTTGCCCCTTAATGGTAAAAACATGCTCTAAGTTGAACTGGAAGTTTAATTTCAGGTAATTTCATCAAGAAACAATTATGTTTTTTTGAGATTGTGGATTGTTTTTACTATTTATATTGATGCCAATACTCCTTGGTCCTTAGTTCTTACAATGAGTTTTTTGTCACCCCATATGCCATAATCATGGAGAAAACTAGCTATAGCTCAAGAAATGAAACAACTTAAATTTTACTAGCACTATCTCCTCTAATTGTAAAAATATAGAGTGTAGGGCTCCGCTTCATTTATACTTTTGACATTAAAAAACATCTCAACTATTCATCCACTTTTCAATATTTTTAGTGTCAATTTTTTTCCCGATATGAGTTACACTGGTTTTGCAAAATGTAGGACATCTTATGATGCCTTTTTTGAGACTGTATTGAAAAGAGGATGTGTCCAGTTAATGCTTTAAGCATTGAACAACAGTGAGGATACATCTGAAACTCTTTCTGCCACGATACAATTCAATTTTGCTTATGGTTATGCTTTCCTATTTTCTGTTGTGTTTTTGAAAATATATCATATGATTTGCTGATCATCATATGCCATATGCTGTGTTTACAAACAATCCCTGACTCCCTCTTTACCTGAGGTTATAATTGCTTCTCTGGTCTTTTATGTTGGATACCAAGTCAAACAAAAAAAATATTGTAGCTATTATTTAAAACTTAATCGTGTTGTCTTGCTATGGATTTAAAGCATGGTATCAAAAAATTGATTCTTCATGATTTTTTTCCATTGCAGTGTTGTCGATGTCATATGATACCAAAGAATACACATTCATTTTTAGATGGTTCCTGAGTATGGCCACTTGGTTAAAGATATCTTCAGTATTTCATCCATTTCCACACGTAAACTACATGCCATAATCATTGCTTTTGGCAGCAACTGTATTTGATGGATAACGTTTCTAGCTGATCAAGAGGCCTTGGATTACCTTTGCAAAAGTTACTCAATCACAACATTCTATGTAAGTATATGGCATTCATTGATTTCACATGTCAGGATATTGTTTTCCAATCCTATACTTCTGTCATTTGTGGACCATATCAGACCAGATTTTGAAATATGTGTATTTCAAAAAAGAGAGACCTGAGTGGATTGTTATGGAACTCAAATTATTATTTTTTGACTGAATTTGTTTGTATAAATGTTAGGCTATAATTTAGATTAGCAAAAATGTGTATGATATTCGGTTTTTATTTGTTGATTTTATGGGGTTGTAATGGATTTTAGGAAGTCTTGAGTAGATACAAGGAAATTGTCCCTCATTTAAAGCTTGCAGGTTTGAGATCTTATAGCTATAATATGTTCTTGAATTCTACATAAAATTTACCAATTTTCCATTTTAACCTCTATGTTTTTTACAGGAGCGACATCATTCCTGTCATTGAATATGTTATGACTATTGTTGAACATAGCGGGGGCCAGTATCAACTGTTGTTAATTATTGCAGATAGACAGGTGATTTTTTATTAATTTTTATAAATTTAATCTCTTGAAATTTAAAAAATTTCACAATTAACCTTTAATTAAATTTAAGGTAACAAGAAGTGCCTGGTAATTTGAGTCCTCAAGAACAGAGAATTGTCGACGCCATAGTTGAAGCAAGGTGCTTAGAGAATTGTAGACGCCATATCCTGAATCAACAACATATGATGACTTAAACAACGCATTCAGTGAATACAAAACAATCACAAGTGTTGTTTTGATGAGAGATGCAGAAGGAAACTCCAAGTGCTTTGGTTTTGTTAACTTTAGGAATGTTAAAGATGCTGCTAAAGCAATAGATGGTCTTAATGGACAGAAGTTTGATGCTAGAGAATGATATGTTGGAAAAGCGACTGAAAGAGAACAGGAACTAAAACAATGATTTGAGCAGACCATGAAGGAGGCTATTGACAAATCACAAGGGCTGAATCTTTATATTAAGAATCTTGATGATACCATTTCTGATGAAAGCCTCAAGGAGTTCTTTGTTCTTTTTGGTACCATAACTTCTTGCAAGGTCTGTTAATCAATAGATACAAAACTAATTTCATAAACTGGTCATTAATTATTTAATTGTATCTGTTTAATTAACAGGCCATGCGGGATCCTAATGGAACTAGCAAAGGATCAGACTTTGTTGCATTTTCCACTTCTATGGAAGCCTCTAGAGCTGTAAGCTGTTATTATTATTATTTTATTATGTTTGGATATTTTATATTAGAAGTTAAAATTTTTGTATCTAATTTTATAGCTGGCTGAGATGAATGGGAAGATGATTGCTAGCAAGTTGCACTTATTCAGCGCAAAGAAGACAGAAGAGCGAGATTGTAGGTTTGTTTACATTTTTTTTGTAAACTGAATTTGTGTCTATTTTTTTAAATAAAAATTGGTGATGATTGAAATTGTATGAATGCAGACACAATTTTCACAGATGAGACCTATTGCAATGACACCAGCTTCTGGTGGTCCCCGCATGCCAATGTCGCCCCCTCGGTCTTGGTCAACAATTGTTTTATGGTCAAGCTCAGCCTACCTTCATTCCTCCCCAAGTAATTCCAATTCCAATTTCATCTTTTTGCAAAAATAATTTTGAATTATGATTTTTTTTTATTGTGTGTGGATGCAGCCTGGTTTTGGGTACCAACAGCAACTTGTGCTAGGGATGAGGCCAGGAGGGGGACCAATGCCCAACTTCTTCATGCCAATTAAGTCAGCAAGGACAACGTCGAGGTGGCATGCCCGGACAACATAATCAACAACAATCCGTTCCTTTCATCTAACAACAGATGGTCCCACGTAGGCAGATGTACCGTTACTCACCTGGACGCAACGTTGGCGAAGTCCCAATGGGTTCCATTCCGTATGACATTGGAAACGGAATGCAAATTTTTGAGCCCGAAATGGCACAGTTGATTCCGATCAGAGCTTTGGCTTCTACTCTTGCAAATGCTTCTCCAACAGAAAAAAGAACTGTAAGCCCTTTCTTTTTCGTTTTATTTAAAAGTTTTTGTTGAATTTGGATTGAGGGTAAAAGTGTAAACTTGATGTATTTGGTTGTGTGCAGATGTTGGGGGAGAGTTTGTACCCGGTGGTGGAACAGGTGGAGGGTGAGTCGGGGGCTAAGGTAGCAGGGATGCTGCTAGAGATGGATCAGACAGAGGTGCTTCATTTGTTGGCATCTATGGAAGCTTTGAGGAGAAGGTGGTTGAGGCTATGGATGTGTTGAGGAATGTGGGTGATCATGGTCAGGGTGGAGTTGGAAGCCCTGCTGATCAGCTTGCTACTTTGTCATTGAATGACGGCATTGTTTCTTAAAATTATGGATGTCTGAGGTTTTGAGACTTTAAAGGTGTTTATGTTTGGATTTGTTATTCGGTTTTTGGTTGTGTGACATGAGTGAGTTGTTACTTGTTAGGAGTTTCTTTACACTATTTAATATTTATATGTGGTTGAATTTTGAAATGGTTTCTTATCTGTTGAGAATGGTTGGTTATGGTTGCTCTATTTATTGTTCTTTAATGTTTCCGTAATGTTGATGATATATGCTTGTTTTTTAAATATCACAAGCTAATAACTTGACCAAAAAAACCAATCAGATATATTGGTTTGAAGGATTTTTACATTTAGATTTTATATGACAGTAATTGCAATTAAATTAATAAGTACCATGTCTGTTAGGTACCAAATTGAGTAATCTAACCAACACATTTTTAATATAGTAACCATTATTTTTATTTTTATTTTTGAAAAATAACTACGTACATTGGAATGGGATTTTGGAGTGGAATTATCTGACCCAACCCAAATAAGAATTAATATTCGATTCCAATGTGTTGGTCGTTTTACGGGCAAGTTCTTCATTATTTTACTTGTATTTAATAAAATTTTAATTATAACTACAAAAATGTCTATCCGGAACACAAAGATCTTGTCTGAAAAACAAATTCGAAATGTTGTATTAATTGATAGTAGGTGGTTACTTCAAATTGGTAATGTTTCTGTATTATGATCATTTATTGTATTACTATTTGAAGATGAGTTGTAATATTTTTTTAGAAAAATCGATTGGAAAATTTTATTTTCTATTTAGCTTAAAAGTACATTGCCTAAAATGAGAATTGGCTTAAAGTATGTCGCTATTTTTTAGCATCCAACTTAAAAAGAAAGGGTGAGTTGAGACAGTTTTTAGAACAAAAAAATAAAAATAAATAAATAAAGGACTTTAGGGGATTTACATTGTAGATTGTTTTTATGCAGTGTGCTTTCATTTTTATATGCATTGTACTTTGATAAAATCTATCCAGTATAGCATTGTACTTTTTTAAAGGGGGGTTGGGATGATTTGGTATTTTGTTGCTATCTTGGGTCTGTTTATGTTTATGTGACGAAAGGGCTGTTGTGGGGAAAATTGGTGGTCTGGATGTTCAAAAATGTTACTTTAAGTACAACTAATAACCCTATTGTCTGAAGGTATTGTCTATAATTATTCCTATGTGTTTTTTTTTTTTCACAAATGATCAATTTCTTGACATAAAGATTGAAAAACAAGACCTGATGTCTTTTATCGTCAGGTTGGTTTAATCCAGATCTAGGATAAATCGTGAAATTATGATATCTTTTTATGCTTCATACTTTCATAGCAATATACTTATGTTTTTTGTTCAAATATAGCATCCTGCTTTTATTTTCTGCTTTGCCAATAGCAATGTATTTTTATTTTTTTTGTCAAATATAGCATCGTATTTTTGTTTTCTATTTTGTCAGATATAGAAAAATGAAAGTAGAATGCTATATATGGGCATATATTCCAAAATACATTGTTATTTTCTTTATGTATCTTTCGTTTGTTAGTTGTGTGTTCTATATTTATGTTTGTTCCAATTGATATGTTATTATTATTGTGCCAACTTTTTATACATTTTATACTTTATCAAATATGTATTTTTTTATATGTCTTCCCGTGTTTTACGCCGGTCCTAATCTAGTATAATAATAAAGACAAAACTGCAAAAATAGTCCCTGTGGTTTGCATTTTTTCAGGAAACAAGTCCAAACAGTGATTTTTTTTTGATTCGTGGTCCTTTTGGAGTGGTTTGTATGTGAAAATGGTCCCTCCGAAAATTGAAATGACTATAATACCCTTGGGGTATTTATTTTTCATTTTTCTTTCATTATTCTTAAAATTTAATATTTATTTATTTATTTTAGCAATTAAAAAAATAAAAAGGGCCCACCTCTCTCTCTCTCTCTCTCTCTCTCTCTCAAACTCAAGCAGAAAACGGAGGCTGTTACCCTCTGTTCCAACCATGTTTCTTTCTTCTTTCTCGATGACAAGCAAGCCAAACAATTACCGATACATGGTTTTGCTACCTTCCTCCTCTTTTTTCACTTCTCTGGACTTGGAGGAATCGTCTTCACCACCGATCATCCATATCGTCGGCATCCAAACCCACCAGATTTCTATAGGTAAAAAAACACCAGTTCTTACCAACATCCTCGTCTCCTTCCCCTCTCTCTCATATAATATATTTATGGAGGTAAAATCGCATAGAACATTGGCACACAAATCACCGGGAATGGGAGAATGGAGGTTTGATTTTGGGTAACTGCATCGAGAAATTAATCACTTTGGTAACCAGGGTAAAGAACATGGAAGAAGATGGATACTCCCTTCATCATCATCGACCATCGATCACATGCTTCTGCTCTAAGGTATCTTCTCCACTTTTAGGATTTCAGACACCTAATCTTTCTCATCGTTTCCCATCTAATCATCCTCAATCCAAGGGTTTTTGGAAGAAGCTGGATAACCCCCTCTTATCATAAACATCGATCACAAACCGCTCATTCGCAAACTCCTATCGATCCGGATCCACTTTTCTGAATCCCTACATAAACATCAACCACCAGATTAGATCATCTAAGGAAGAATCGTTGAAGTCGATACCTTTCAGATGAACGAGAGATAGAGAAGATGAAGAATGTGGATTTCGTTTTTGGTGGGGATTTGGCAATGGCTGATCGGAAGAAAAAGAGGCACGAAATCGATAGCAAACAAGCAACCCTCTTCAATGATTGATTGGTTTGAGGAAGGAGATGAGCGATGCAGAAAGGCTGCTCGCGCAGTTCCTAATCCATTGTTTCTTCTGCCTCGGAAGTGATATGCGAGGGTGAAGGGTTAGACAGGGGCTGCAGCAGATCTCGGTGGTGTTTACTCAATCGAAAGAAGAGGAAAATGGGTCTTCGATTCCTTGACTGACCAAAGGGAAGAAGATGAGCAGAAGCAACCATTTCAAAAAGATGGATCAATAAGCAGAGGTAGAGATGTATAACTGATCTCTGGGGAGTCCTCGTGATTTCCTTTCACGTCTTCAGCAGTAGAACACAAAGAAAGAGTTGGTGTTCGTCAGGAAGAAGGGGAAAAACGAGAGAGAGAGAGAGAGAGAGAGAGAGAGAGAGAGAGAGAGAGAGAGAGAGAGAGGTGGGCCCTTTTTATTTTTTTAATTGCTAAAATAAATAAATAAATATTAAATTTTAAGAATAATGAAAGAAAAATGAAAAATAAATACCCCAAGGGTATTATAGTCATTTCAATTTTCGGAGGGACCATTTTCACATACAAACCACTCCAAAAGGACCACGAATCAAAAAAAGTCACTGTTTGGACTTGTTTCCTGAAAAAATGCAAACCACAGGGACTATTTTTGCAGTTTTGTCAATAATAAATGACTAAAATGCAAGGTAGTAATTTTAAGTTTTTTTTCATGGAAGGGTATCTACAATAAAAAATCGGTTATTTAGAAGTTACGGGACTATATTGAAGAAATGAGAAAACTAGAAGGATTTTCTCGTCAAATTACATTCAAGAATCAAGAGTGAAAAGGTCCCTTTATTATATTCTGAATTTTAGGGTTAAAGCTGCGCACAGTAGAATCATTTGTTCACCGATTTCAAGATGCTCAAGAAATTACTCCTCCCTATGCTCCATTCTTCAAGAGACTTGGATTCTGATTCCGATTACATTGTGAAAAATGTTTCTATGAAAGAATTGATTTCAAATACTCTGACGTATATCGCTGACGTGCTAGATGAATGCGTTAAGGTTCGAAGGCAGCAGGGCCGTCGACCGAAACCGCAATGCGAACCAGTTGTTCAAAGCGCTGAAGAATTGAAACGTTCAGTGATGTCGCTTCTCGATCTGGTTTATTTCGAAAGGCCCTTTCAGTTGATTATTCCAGAGCTCGCTGGATCTGTAGGGGGTATATGTACCGAGATTGATAATTGCGCCCAGACGTCGTTAACTAAATTCTTTGGTTGCCGTTGTCAGGGTTCAGATAGACGCCTTCAAAAGTGGAAGATTCAAATGGAGTGGCTAGCGTATATCCTTAGGAGAGCATATGGTAAGGATCAACCAGAACTAGAAGAAGGTAAGTATCCTTTAATGAATACAACTGTTCCTCCTTCCTTGGCTGAATATAACGCAGCAGCGTGGTTTTACATTGCCTCTCTTTATGGGTGATCGAAAGTCTATGTAGCAAAAGATTTGATAGAACTGATAAGGAGTAGGGATATGATTTTGTATGAGGGTGGAGCCGATGCACTCCTTGACATGATGAGTTCCTCTAATTCTGAATCCAAGATAGCTGGGGCTACTGCACTCATCTCCCTGGCGGGTGATGACGATAGGGCAAAGTACATATGCCATGTTGGAACTGTGAGTGTGATTAAACAGATTCTTGAAACCTCTTCTACCAGGGATCTAAAGCTTAAAGTCGCAGAACTTGTTAAGGTTCTTGCAGAATTCAATCCAGATGTGAAGGAAGTGTTTGCTGCAGAGGGAGTGACCTACTCCCTCATCAAAATGATGTCTGATACCAGGCCAACACGCCCCAAAAAGAATGTAACAAAGTCCAGGTCTTCGGGCTCACTTCTGGACTCCACTTATGACATGGACAACCTTAGACTTGCAACACGAGCTGCTGCTGCGGAAGCCCTTAGTGTTCTTGTTGAAGGATCTTCAATCAATTGTGTAAGAGCTGCAGAAACTAAGTGTTTATTGAAACTGGCAGAGGGTATGGCAGAAGAATCCTTACAGTTCAGACTTGCATGTGCAGATGCGTTTGTAAACATTTGTGTTTATGCTGCAGAGCATAAAGATTTCAGAGATGAGGTGTTTGGGCCAAACAATAAAGAGGCTGCTGACCAAATCATTACTCTGATTGTCAAGCTGATTGATCCCTCTTCTGATGATGTGAATGTAATACGCAGCAGGAGTTTACAAGCAATTGGGTTGTTGTGCCAACTATTCACTAGCAAAAGCAAGTTTTTAGTGACTTAAAAAGTTGTAAAACATATAGGTCATGAAGACCCCGATATTCGTTCAGAAGCAATCATTGCATTAACAAGATTCACCAACGAAAACAACAATCTGAGGAATTATCACATTAAAAAGATACTTGAGTGTGGAGCTGCGTATAAAGTTGCAACAGCTATTAGTATTGCAAAGAAGGAGAAATTGGTTGAAGCTGTTACTCTACTGTGTCGTTTGATTCTTTTTGGAAAGCGGTCAGACCTAAAGATGCTTGATATAATCTCAAGTAAAGAGGCTCTAGAAGAAGTCAACTTAGGGGATAATGCAGACCCTCAGCTTACAGAAATGGTGAGTAAAACTGTGGCCTTACTATCCTCGTGGGTTCGGGGTAATCGGAAATGATGATACAAGGAAGTTGATAGGATGAGTTGTTATCTTTGTTGCAAGTGAACCAGATATTTTCATAATTGATACAGTCTTGAGGTTGGTAGGATTTTGTAGTCAAAAGAGTCGGTTGTTATCTTTTCTATGTCAAAATTTAGTTTTAATGTTCCCTTGCCATGACATTGAGGTATTGTGTTACCTAGCTTGTCAGGGGTTGATTGGGTAGATTTTATAAAGTACTAATGTTGCAAGTGAATCGCATAGTTTCATAATTTGCAGAAATTGAGTATATTTTGATACATTGTGACATTCTTACTCACATGAATTCTACTACATTTCGACCAAATTTGCAGAAATTGAGTATATTTTGATACAAAAAGCCTTAGGAAGAATCTTTCTGTAATTCAACTATAGATACGAATTAGAAGGGCTTGGAGGAATTGCTTTAATTTCTGAACTATGCTTTAAGTGATTGCCTATATAATTGTATACTTGAATGGAGATTGGAGGGTGTCATGAGAATATAAGAACAATGAAATTAGTTGATGAACTGAACTGTTTCTACAAATCATTATCACGTTATTTGGTCCTACATGCCCACAATTTCACTTTTTCAATGGTTTTTTCTTAGTTATCATCATGTTCGGTTGTATTTACTAATGGAAAAAGGTCAGCTATTTGGAATCAATAAGGCAAAAAAAAAATCTCTTGACTTTCTTGAAGCTTACTATGCAGTTAACCAGGTGATATACACACAAGGTTTAACGTTTTAAGTATATAGACAAAAGTTGTTAATCAGAGGGAAAAATGCTTAAACAAAGCTTATTTTTACCACATGTTATTTTTTATATTTAGGGTCCGTTTGATACCCATCTGACTAGGTTTGAGTCAGCAAATCGGGCTGACTCGGTCAGACCTTAGATGTTTGATGGGGTGCTTTTTCGGAAAGATATGTGGCTCAATAGTCTTACCCAGTCAGCTTTGTAACATATGCTGACCGAGAATAAAGACAATCCTGCCCTTGAATCCTTTCTTCCATCGTTCCATTCTCGTGACCTAAAAAAAAGCGCCGACAGCTTCAACTCGTTTCCATCTTGCAGTGACGCTGCTCCTCCAGCTCGCTTCCATCTTACAAATCGCTGCCATCACCTTGGTCGCTGCCATCTCGCCACCGTGTAGCCACCATCTCGCCGGCCAACAAGAGGTCGCCATCTCCGATTAGTTTTTTGATTTTTTGTTATTCAACCGCTACAATTCATCAAAAACAGGTAATATTGTTTGCTGGTTCATCTTGGAATTGATAGTGTATATCCGATTTGAGGTTTGGGAAAGCTGATTTTGGGTTTGGGAGCGATTGACCTGTGAAACGGAAACAAAAATCTTATCTTTTATGCAATTGATTGTGTATATCCCTTCATATAATGCATCGATTCAGTAGATATATTCCATATACACCATTATTTTTAATCAATTTCATTGATTTAAGTGGGTCCAAATTTATTTGCAAATTAATTGATTTCATAATATTATTTGCTGGTTCATCTTGGAATGTAAATAGAGGATTCCATGTATATATACCGACGATTCCATATACACCATTATGGAGTAAACCAATAAATATATCTAAAAGATTCCAAGTAGAGCTGCTTCATCCATAAATTGATTTCATAATTTACTTCATAGTGGTTTGCAAATTTTTATTGCAGATTCCAAATAGAGTTGCAAACCACTTATTTTAGTAGGTAATCAACAGTATAAATACATGAACGATTTTTTTTTTTTGAATTTTGAAGTGTTATTTGCTGGAATATTACATTTTTTTTTTTTTTTTTTTTTTTTTTTTTTCTTTCTTGCTGGGCGTTGTTTATTACCGCCACTACAAGGTAGTTGCATTGCTGTTTGATGGAGCTTTTATTTACCAATATATACATATTATTTGCCTTGTTTTTGTGTTTTTTGGTAAATTAAAAGAAAAAAGATCTTGTCTTTGAAATACTTGAGCTTGAGAAGGTGTACAAAGATCATAATTACCATGTTTATTTCAATTCATTTATAATTGGGAGTTTGTTGTTTTATGGCATAACATGATTGTCTAGCTTCATAGCATTTCCAATCTCATTACGAATCCTATGCACTGATATAATAGATAATAGACATATCACAATTCCATAGATTTTATGCTTTTATTGGTACAAAATAATTGTTTTATATTTAAAATTGTTTTTGATCAATGATAAATTTTATGATAAATTATTTTAAACATTAATGTTTTAGGATGTTGGTTTGGAACGAGAATGAGGACAAAACTTTTCTTGATGCATGTATCCATGAACTAACCACTAATGGTCGTGAGGGTTCCGGACTTAAGGCAAGTTCATGGAAGACAATACGCGAAAAATTGATAAACGAACACGGTAAAGAGGTTGATCAGAAGCAAATGAGAAATCACTTTGACTACTACAAATCAAAGTATGTTGCTTGGGTGAAACTCAAAAATAAAACCGACAATATATATGATCCTATAAAAAATAAATTTAATTTGACCGATGAACAAGGGAAAGAAGAGGGGAAGGTAATATTTTTATAATAAATACTATTATGATTATTTTTATAACATATCATAATATTTATAAAAATTGTAAACAGTTGAACAAGTTCGTGTTGTCATTAAAAACCAAACCTCTGTTGTTCCCTGATCTTTGCACCCAACTATTTGAAGGGTCGACCTCAACCGACTTTCAAAGTTGGGGGCCATCTTCTACACTCCCTCGTCCGGTAGAAGAGTTTAGTGCCCATGATTTTGATGATGATGTTCCAATGGAAACCTTAACACAACACGTAGGTGCAAGTGAAGAATCTTCGGGGCGTTCAAAAAATAAGGAAGTTGGTGGAAACAAAAGAGTTGGTGGAAAAAAAAAAGAGATGCAAGGGCATTAGAAGTTGAGGATGAGATTGTCAAGCTTGCAAGGTCGTTAGTTGAAAAAAACGAAAGAATTGAAAAAAGTGAAATGGATAAGGATGTTGATGCATGTATGAAGAAATTGAACAAAATGGAATGGGGAGAAGAAGATGAAAGACACAAAACTGCTCTTTTGCTATTTGGTGAAAGTGCCGATGTTAGGAAAGTTTGGTTACGACTTTCACATACTAGTTGTGAGTCGTGGGTGATGGGTGCGGGTAGGAAATATGGTTATCTTTGATGATGTTTACTAGTTTTTTTGTTGCATGACTTTTTGTTAATTGCATGACATTTGGATGCTATGTTTGATGACTTTTTTGGATGTTACTTTGGATGATGGGTACTAGTTTTTTTATTTTGGATCCTATGTTTGATGACTTTTGTTACTTTGGATGATGTTTAGATATTGAATATGACTTTTGTTATTTACTAGTTTTTTGTTCTATGACTTTTGTTACTTAGGAAAGTTTGGTTACTTTAACATGTTACCTAATTGTTTGTAACAGGTCAAGTATGATTTCTGATGGTGAAGTTATAACTTTTCTTTTACTTGTGTTTTATTGGTTGAGGTCAAACCGGCGCAGACTAATCAGAATCCATACAGTTGGAGATAACGATTCAAGCGGGTATGCGTATACGCGAGATTTGATGTACGGAGACCCTACACAATGTTTCGATATGATGCGTCTTACACAAGAGGCATTTGCTTTATTATGCAACCACTTTACCCAAAAAAAATTGGTTGCAAGCTAGTAGGACAATAAGCATTGAAGAGAAGATGGCTGTGTTCTTACATGGTATAGGACATAATGAACGTTTTCGCGCGGTTAAGGGAAGATTTCATCACTCCACACAAACAATTCATCAATGTTTTCACGAGGTTCTAATAGCAATGATGTGTTTTGCAAAAGAAGTTATAGTACCAACAACTCCTAATCCAACAAGACATAACTCGGAACGACATAGACGGTTAAAAAACATTTTTTCCGGAGCAATAGGTGCATTAGATGGAACTCTTGTACATGCGGTTGTACTCGTTGATCAACAAACTTGTTATAGAGGAAGAGGAAAAGGAGAATGTTTTCAAAATGTAATAGGAATTTGTGATTTTGATATGATATTCACCTTTGTTTAGGCTGGATGGGAGGGTATAGCACATGATTCAAGAGTTTTGAAAGAAGTTGCATCAATTCGACTTCTGGATTTCCATTTCCTCCACCAGGTTTGTAATATTTATATAATTTTTATTATTTATCTTCTTTATATAATACGTGTCACATTTATTTGCAGATAAATATTACCTTTGTGATGCTGCATATACAAACACTCGTGGGTTTATGACTCCATACCGCAATACTAGGTATTGGTTAGCCGATTTTCGAAGAGGCAGACCTTTAACTAGAGAAGAAAGGTTCAATTATGCTCATGCACAACTTAGAAATGTTATTGAGCGTGCTTATGGTGTATTGAATGTGAGATTCCCAATCTTAAAACAAATGGCTCCTTATCATTTTACAGTGCAAAGAGACATAGTCATTGCTTGTGTCGCGGTCCATAATTTTATAAGGAAACACAATATAGAAGATGACTTGTTTAGAAATTTTGAAGAGGACACTATGGTTACTCCTGACGTCCAAGGTGGAAGAATTGATAGAGAAAACATACAAGGCATAGAAAGGGGTCTAGAAGCCGTTGAATATATGCGTGTTTTGCGTGATCAGATTGCAAATCGACTACTTTCATCTACTTTACATTAAATTATTATGTTATTTTAAATTTCATTATGTTTTTATTTGGATATTAAATGATTTATGTTTAATTTACATTTTGTATGACATTTTTATTTGTGTGTAATTTACATTTTGTATGACAATATGTATGTTTTTATAATTATTCAGCAACTTAATCCATCACTATATATAACAGCAGGGTAAAATGATCATTTTTTATCATTCAGCACATTCAGTCAGATGTACAATCAAACAACATGATTTCTTACTGAGTCAGAATTTCTTACCCAGACAGACATTTCCCAGTCAGCACTTTCTCAGTCAGCAACTATCAAACGGCTCTTTAGGGTTATTTCCAAAAAAAAACTATATTTTGACTTTTTCTTTCTTTGTAGACCTAAAACTTTATTTTTTCTTCGAAAGAGACCTAAATTTTACAGATTAAATATAGACTTTCTTCTTGATGGGTTCATTGTTGTTCATTTGTTTCAGTTTTTATGACAAATTATGACATCTCATATGAAGTTGCAGGTTTTGGTCTCTTTTTGTTGCAGATTTCACAAACAAATTGATTAGTTGTCATTAACGATTTTGGTGGATGTGTCATCATTTCAGAATTCATCTACAAGTCTAAAATTATGCCTTCCAAATAAAAACTGGTATTTTTTTTACAAAACATAAAAAACCTGATTATTTTTGTTAAACTAATGGTTTGTTTAATCAAATATCCATTAAATGAAACATATTAAAGTAACAATCTTTCTCTTATGTTTATCCACAGTTATCAAAACGTGAGCACATTCAAACAAATATATCGTTATGTAAAATCAAATCTTTTTTTCTTCAGGATCTTTATTTTTGGATAAGAGAAACTTCATGCTTTAAAATTTGCAAATGTTTTAAACTTTGCAAAAATGAATATTTTGAATAAGTGATAGTTTGACGCTTATTACATAAATATGTCAAAATCTATACAAATGAATCATTATGGTGGCGGCCGTGCATAAGATCGACAATGATTTTTAAGGAGGGACATACATTGACTTATACATACGAGAAAGGTAAACGGAGGGTGTAGAGGTGGGGTCTAATTAGGGTCGGAGTGAATTTATTTAAAGTTTTAATTTATATAATAGTTAAAATTGAATTATAAAATTGATTAATTAAAGGTAAAATAGTTATTTTAAACCGATTAGAGACCAAATATAAACAAAAACAAATATAGGAATACTCCAATTTAAAAAAAAATTAGGGATCAAATACGAAGATAACCCTCATCTACAGGAACCATCAGTGTAATTTACCATTAAAAATACAATATATAAGCACAAGTTAAGAAATCTTAAAACGTTTGACCAAAATTAAGTCATCTAAAAAATAACCTAGATATGATAAAACAAATTAAATAAAAAGTGTTAACAAGGCAAAAACACAAGTTTCAATGTATTTTAATATATCACTAGTGGCTATCAATCGATGCATCACCCCGATACATTTGAGAGGTAATAAAATGATATTTAATTTCATGTATTTGTATATTTTGATTTGGTTTATTCATTTTGTAAATAATACATGTAATTTCTTTTCATTAGCTTTTTGTGTTGTATTTTTTTTTTGTATAAATACATATTAAAAAACAAGTTAAATATAAATATAAATATATTTTAGTTATTTTTACATTTTCACAACTGAATGGTGGACCAAAATTGAATTTCATATAAAAATGAAAAGAAATTAAATAGCCTCATACTTTTTCTTTCTAATTTCCTCCTATCTATTTTAGATAGAGACAAATATTAATAAATTTAATTTAAATTTGATTGAGATTTTGAATTTATACACTTATTATTATCTTAAATAGATAGGACGAAAAGTAGGACAAAAAGGTAGAATGATATTTAATTTCTCAAGAATGAAAACTGAAATCTCTTTAGAGATGGAATGTTAGTTCTCATTTGCAAATAAACATCCGATCAAAATAGAAAATTTTTCAGTTCCAACCAAATCCTAACTATAGCCGCTATGGAAAAGCGTATATTATACGGCTGGAATCACACTAAAACCATGTATCCAAATGAAAATTCTCTATCACTTTTATATTGATCTTCATATTGCTTCATTCTGACTTGTGCCCCTGTCGGAATCTAACAAACCAAATGCCTCTTTACAGTTTTCAAATTCATTCTCGTTTCTTAATTAGAATTCATATCTTCATTATTCAAGAGTCCTAGATCATGTTTGTATTTTGACAGGAAGAGAACCAAAACGCCCTTGTAGAGCTTCTATTAGCTCCACCCTCTTTTTGCTCATGTTCTCTCTCACGAGCTCGTTTTTTGCATATAGACTAATTGGGGGAACACTATAAGCAAAAATAGAAGATTTTTTAGTTTCAACATCAATCGCTGGAAATATCGCCACGGAAGACAACCTTTCTAAATAGACGACAAGTGGAGGTGAGGTGGAGGTAGCAATACGTTTAATAAAATAAAAAATAACAAAATAAACAATAAGATAAAAAATAAAGGTAGAATTAAGAAAAAGAAAAGAAAAATAAAGAAAAATATTTATTTATTTATTTATTTATTTTTAACTTACTTTTTTCTAAGGGATATCTATAGTAAAGCCTCAATATTTTGAGAAAAGTTTTATTTCTTTTTTGAATAAAAAGGCTCAAAAAACCGGAAAATTTATTCAATTTAGACCATTTTTACGTGTTAAGCCGGTCATCAACCTATGTGACATGTCAAGTTGGATAGTTTTTTGATGTGACAGTTGCAATGGCCATGCTACGTCAGCATAAGCCTCTTTACTAAAAAAAACCTGTTAAGCCGGTCATCATAACGGAGGGGATAAGACTCAAACGTGGGTCTCAACACTCTTATTCCTCCATCTTAACCAATTGAACTAAATAAATTTCATTTATTTTTCTCTCCACTCAAATCTTTTATCCCTTGATTCTAACCTTTTTACTAAAAAAACAAATACTTTTTTAAGAAAATGGAGGGGATGGGATGCGAACCTTGTGCCAAATTCATCTGATTCCACCACCTTAACTGGTGGACTACAAACATTTGATGCCTTTTCCTCACCACTCAAAAGTTTTATCCATTAATTCCTAAAGCTTTTAATACGACAACCATTTTATTATTATTATTATTATTATTATTATTATTATTATTATTATTATTATTAAAAACGTAAATAAATATAATAATTCGCAAATAAATATATTTAAAATATATATGTATTTTTTTACGTATTTTTAAAATATTTAAGTATTTTTTTATGTATTCTAAGTATATTTAAGTATTTTTTTTATGTATTCTATTGAGTTGCTGAGATTGAGGGACTAGAGGGTCCATCTGAGTTGTGAGACCGGAGGGTCCAACTGAGACACATTGACCGGAGGGTCCTACAGAGTTATAGCCTCGAGTGTCTAATGTGTTGTATGTGGTATTTTGGGGAACTCACTAAGCTTTATGCTTACCGTGTTATGTGTTATGTGTTTCAGGTAGTTCCGGAGATCGAAGAAAGGCACTAACATGATTGTACACACCGGTAAGAGATTGTTTTTATGTGTAACATACACGTTTTGAAATCGTGTTTTATAATGAATAATATTGTGAAATACTATGTGAATTTGAGTATTGAATTCTAACAAATAGTTTTTACTAAAAATAAAGTAAAACTATGTTTATAATCACTTATAAAATATTGGGAGTCTTATGAGATTCGAGTTAAAAGCCAAATAGTGAAATTTAGCGAAAATATAAATTTTGAAATAAGTGAAATTTTATTATTTAAAGTTGTAGAGAATCTCGTTAGAAACATTTAGGCGAAAACCTCATCGAAATCTGAGTTATAACGAAGAAGTTATGACCAATCGAAGATCCGCGACAAAACCGGCACGACGCCGAATGACGTAAAAAGTGAGTTTTTTGATAAAATACTTTTTAGCCTTAGTAATCTAAATGAAAGTCTTAGTATTCATTAAATCGAGAAGTTCGATAAAAAGAACGCCAAAATCTGACTTCGTATGAGCAAGTTATGATTTTTCTAAGTTTCAGCTTAGCTGTAGACAGCTAAAAACTCAAATTTTAGATCGAGTGATTTTTAGCCGACACAACCTAAATGAGAATTGAAGATCTCGTCAATAGTAGTACAACGGTAAAAAGTCTGACGAAAACGGATGTTGGATGAAGAAGTTATGAATTTTTAACGGATTTTCTGTCCCGGTCTGTTAAAGATAATAATATTTAAAATAAAGTCAAAATTAGCTGACGAAGTCTAAACGAAAGTTGTAGAATATATTCCCTCCTACGCGTGCATATAAAGAACGTCAAAAACAGAGCCCGTATGCGAAAGTTATGGATTTTAGAAGTTTGGGGCACATTTTCCGAGAATTTTCGCATGAATAGTACTGGCTACGTCACCTCGCACGAAGCAACCACGTCACCTCGCACGAAGCAGGTACGTCACCGAGACGTTCCGTGTCCGAGGTGCGACGTGTGTCGCCTTCCGAGCCTCGCTGGCCCCTCGCATGCGAAGCCACCCGGATCCCCTCGCTCCTGCTGCTGCCATCTGTCCCTTCTCGCTTCGTGGCCTTCGCTCCAACAGCTGCGTGTCTTCGCTGTTGACTCCTCCCTTCTCGGCCGACCTTCGGAATTCGCCTATAAATAGGGAGGCTGCGAACCATCCCGGGTATTTTTAAGAAATTGCCATTTTTGGCCCCTTTTCCCATATTTTCACTATTTTGACATCCCCCGAAGCCCCAATGTCATTTCTAACACCCGAAACACGCCCCGAAGTGCCCATGAAGCCCGAAAAATTTATCTTTTCGGTTTTGAAGCTCTACCTTCACAGAGCCCTGTTTCAGTAAAGGTCCCAGTTTTCAACATAGAAAGTCATATTTAAAGCCAAAGTGCTGCCCAAATTACTATTTTGACCCCTGGTTAATTCAAGGTGAGTTCAATATATAGGAACAATTGTATGTTATGTGTTATATGTGCTATGTGCTTTTCAGTGTTATTATTCCGGGTTATTTTCTCGTGATATTCTGGTATTGACTTTGAGTCTTTGGCCATGTAGAGCAAGTCTCGTATTGGTAATATACCTTTGATCACGTAGAGCATGTCTTGTAATATTTTTGGTATTGGCTTTGTGCCTTTGACCATGTAAAGCATGACTTGTATAACTTTTGATATTGGTAATGGGCTAGGTAGGGCTAAAAGCCTGTATATGCTAGCAAAATGATAATCAGAAATTTATGTCTTCTATGCCATTTGGGCCGAACTTTATTGATGTATATCAAGCATTGAAAAGTATATCTGTAGCACCTGGTTCCTGGTACGTAAATTTCATTTGAGTTTTTTTTTTTCATTTTAAGCCTTGGACTCGGCGAGTTGTAGGTCCGACTCGCCGAGTAGAGACGGGACCCGGGACACGTTTAAGTTGGCGACTCGGCGAGTCCATATCCTGGACTCGGCGAGTCACCGCTATTTGATGAAACCCTAAGTTTTAGGGGTTTGCACCCTATTTAAGCCCTCATTCCGCCCCAAGCCAGCCCCCATTCACCCTCAGAGCCCTAACCCTCGTTCAAGCTTTATTCCTTGAGAGTTTGAAGCATTCTTAGTGTGTTTTGAAGTTTTGGAGAAGGGAGAAGAGTGGATCAAGAAGAGGAAGAGGAGGTCAGCCATCTTTGAGCAATCTCAGTGTTTTCCTTGAGGTAAAACTCGATTTCCCCTCTGTTTTCGTGCTTATTGTTCCTTATAACTCCATTAAAGTCCTTCTTGAGCCAGTTCCAAGCTTGTGTATGTTTAAGGATTCGTAATAAGCTGAGTAACTTCTAGATCTAGGTGGGATCAAGCTCCAGGAGCTTGGATCTACTGCCTTTATGGATCCATATTGCATGAAAACCCTAGATCTACTCTTTTGGAGCATTTTGAGCCCTAAAACCCTCATTGGTGAATATCTACACGTAAAGTTGGAAACACGTAACTTTACGTGTTATTCATGCTCTAGAACCCAGATATGTGGATAGCATAAGCTGGATTCAAGCAGAATCGGGTGTGTAGTAGTTGTATGTGGCCGAATCGGCGAGTCGTTCATCTGACTCGGCGAGTCGAGTCGCGAGTCCCCGAGTTTTCCCCTTTTCGCGTTTGCTGAGTGGGAGTAGTGAGTCACGGGGTGTGACTCAGTGAGTTGGAAGTCGAACTCATCCATGAAGGAACTCGGCGAGTCAATGCCCTGACTCGGCGAGTTCAAGGCAATCTTCTTAGATCAAGAACAGACTCCGCGAGTTGTTTATACAACTCGGCGAGTCACAACATAAGTGTTCATCGGATGAAGATGAACTCGGCGAGTTGTTCATACAACTCGGCGAGTAGGATGAAGGACTTGAACATCAGTTTAGAAGGAGAACTCGTCGAGTTAACGCCTAACTCGACGAGTAGAGACGAGATTCAGGACAATCGATTGGATAGGGACTCGGCGAGTTGGACAGCTAACTCGGCGAGTCGGGTCGACTGAAAGTTGAATCTGACTTTGACTTATGACATGATCAGGGGTAAAATGGTCATTTTACCCAAAGGACTGTTAACAGTAATTGATTGAGTATGTTGTGGGAATTACAGCCGGAGGATTTCCGGAGCAGCAGCAGCAGCAGTAGGTAGTCAGTTCCCGATCAGATCAGCAGCTACTTCGAGGTGAGTTACCTTCTAGTAGCGGTGGGTCTACGGCCACAATACCGGCCCACCAGTAAGAGTTGTACGTTAGATGAATGTCTTTGTGATATCATCTAGGTTTGCTACTACACGATATGTTATATGCTAGCATGATATGTTATATGTGATAGAAGTAGAGTTCGGTTGTTAGGACCGAAGGGTAGTTTAGACACCCCAGATATGTCTGATAATTTGTTATGTTATGATATATGTGTAAGTAGCAGTAGGGGGTGAAATAGTCCCTGAGGATCGGTTGTTAGGACCGAAGGGTAGTCAGCACCCCAGAATAGCTTGACACGGGTAGACGGCACCCCAGAATGGCCACACGGGTAGACGACACCCCAGAATGGCCGCACGGGTAGTCGGCACCCCAGAATGGCCGTACCGGGTAGTCAGGCACCCCAGAATAGCCTGGCAATATGTATGTTATGTGTTTGTATGGTATGTGGTACGATGGGGGAACTCACTAAGCTTTGTGCTTACGTTTTTCAGTTGTTGTTTTAGGTACCTCTTCAGCTAGGGGAAAGGAGCCGACGCGGTAGCAACATATCACACACACTCTTGTTTTCCGCACGATGGATTTCTGGGATGTACTCTGAATCATTATTATGATATTACCGGTTTTCAGACATGGATTATTGTTATGAATGTTTTGTAATGATGTTTCTATGTATTAACCTAAATTAAAAACGAAATTTTTAACTGGTATTTTTGGGATGTTACAATATCTTTGAATAAAGTCTTTGATTGATATGAACGCCTGTCATATGATTTCACATATGTCTTTGTTGTTCCTCTTTGCTTTTGCCATATTGATGTATATATATGGCATAACGTTATATTGTATCTATTATTGAACTCACTAAGCATCACCGCTTACCCTATCAGTGTTTAACAATTGCAGGAGATAAGTAACCAGTATGATCATATACTGTTGAAAGAGAATTAGAATAGTTTGTAATAGTATTTTTGTACTTCAGTTTATGTTTGTATAAATTACAATATCCTAGGTAGTCATCTAATACATAACACTTTGTAATAGTCGGTTTGTATCCAATAGTTTGTAACCTCTTTATCAATGTAAAATATTGTTTTAATGAATATGCAAGTAGCATGTTTTGGAGTAACTATATTGTTAAGTATGAAAGTTTGGGTCCTTCAGAAAAAAAGAAAGTGAGGGTCTTTCATTATGATTCTGGGATTGTGATTTACTTGTTGACATTTGATACATATGTGATTTTGAGAATTATGAATTAAGTTATATTGTGTTTTGAAAATGAAAATTTTGTTTGAAAATTTACGTCGTTAAAAGTTGGTATCAGAGCCTTGGTTTGAGGGATTCGGATGCACCTTTGGGCGTGTATGGACTCAAATTGAGGATATGAGAAAGATTTTCAAAAAGGGATAAATTTTTTCTAAAAATGAGAAAGATTTTAAGAGAAAACGAGTTGGAGCAGTGTGTACAATCAGCATGAGCCCGAGCGGTGATTTCCCAAAATACCCTTACTTTTGTGTTACGAGATATTTATGATATATTATGAGATATTATGCCTCCTAGAGAGTAGGCTAGGTATTTCATATATTAGGACTAGGGTGGCCTGATTTGTGATGCCTTGGCCTAGGGATTGCTGCTGTCAGTGATTAGCTTTGAGCAGGAGCTGAGTATGAGTATTTAGCAAGAGCGAGCTTATGAGATATCTACTGTGAGAGTAGCTTGTGTTTAGTGAGGTATATAGTACTTGCAACTGGGTTACGAGGAGGAGGACTTGGGGTGAATGCAGATGCTGTGTGGAAGGTAGTATTGGGCCCGTACTACTGGAAGCACCGGATCAGTGAGCAGTCCAAGTAAGAATCCTTAGGATGCTAGGGATCAAGTAGGGGCGGGTGATCGAGTGTGAGTATACTCGAGCGAGTCTCTGATAATTTTGTGTTATGTTTCAAAGACATCAAGTGGGTACACGCCACAACCCTCGAGGCAATGGGATTAGCGAGGAGGAGATACGGAGGATGATCCACGAGGAGGTGGCTGCAGCTATCCAAGCAGAGATTCCAAAGATGTTTGGGTCTATCAAGACCACCCTGATAGAGACATTTGATGAGAGATACGCTGCTGTCACTGAGGCCGCTGCTGCTGCTGCCACTGCAACTTTCACTGTTGCTAGGCCTCAGGGGGGTGACTTGTTGTTGTTCCGGGAGTTTAGCCACACGAAGCCACCAGAGTTCAATGGGACGCAGGATCCGATTGCCGCGATAAGGTGGATCTATGATATCGAGTGTGTTTTTACACTTGTTCATGCCCCGACCACTTGAGAGTTCGGTTTGCGCTAAACCAGCTTCGCTTGGGAGCGAAGGACTGGTGGAAGTTTGTCACACCCCAAAACTGAGAACGACGGAAACCTTCTGGGGCGGAGGACGTCATGTAATGTATCACAACAATGCAAAGTAGTAAACAAGCAACAACATCATCCATTGCATCAATAGTATAATTTTAATTACAAGTGTGTTCTTTCATAGTATAAAACAACATAATGAATATTCAAAATAAAAGACGAGTCTTGACTGCTCCGTCTTCACAAAACCTGGTCTTCGTACCTGTCTATTTGTGACATGAGAATACAAGTTATTTTGAAAGCGAGTATCAGCAATAAAGCTGGTGAATTCATAAGTATTTATGTGTCTTTGATTTGTAAAACTGTAAAGAGAAGACTTGTAATTGTTTGGAGAAAAAGTTTGTATAAGTATGAGAATGTTTGTAAGTAATTGTAAACGTTTGAAAACCCTAGAAAATCCCATATTTCCTACTAGTATAAAAAGTAGTCTTCTACCAAGACCCAACTATTTTGAAAGTATGCATCACTGTAAATGTGACGGTGTTTCCCCTGTATAACAATTATTATTATAAAACTATCGTCTACCTCATCATTTCTGTGTATGTGTCACAAAATAAAGGTAATAGAAAAATAGTATATCTATATCAAATATATTCTACCTCATCGTTCATGTGAATGTGTCACGAAGTAAAGGTAAGAAGGAAAATAATATAATAACTAAAATTGTATCCTTTTGCACTAGGATATTCACGACGTGGTAACTCGCCGAACTGTACAACCGTAGACACCCGTCGATGTGCATTTTCCCCACTGTAGCTAACAGCCTTGGGGGTGTAATGGTAAGTCCCGAAACGTGTGTAATAGTATCTATGTAATAGTATCTATGTAAACGTATCTATGTAATCGTATCTATGTAAACGTATCTATGTAATCGTATCTCTTGTAATTGTATGTAATCGTATCTCTTCATATAGTATGTAATGTATTCATATGTCTGTAATTGTAAATCTGTAATTGTATCTCTTCATATAGTACGTATTGTATTAGTATAGACTCATGAATGAACTGACTCTTGTGTGATTCCTTGTACTTGGAATAGTAAGTAGTATCTCCTAACTATACCTATTATAGTTACTAGTAATGTATATGTATAACCGAAAGTATGCCTTTGCTACCCAAAGGTACTGAACTGACTGATGGAAATTTTATGTCTATATATGTATACATGATATATAACTAATATTTAGACGACATTCGGACGAATAACCGATACCCTAAGGCCACATCCCAACGAGGAAAAGGAATTAAAGTGAACTAGCCGTCCTAAGTCCTTTAAACATTACTTATATAACTATACATATATAGGCATGCATTTGACAATATAAAAGTATAAAAGAAGTTTTGTAAAACCTTTGAAAAGTTTAATACCTAAGAAATGATGACTTGATGTTAGTTTATAAAATGATTCGAAAGTAGTTTGTTCGATAAGACAGTTTTAAGTATAAGACAAACCTTTGTTTGAAACACAATTGTAACAGAGTTTGAAAGGAAACATATAGTATGTAAGACAGTTTGATAAAGAGTGTTAACATGTAAAAACGTTTGAGAAAGTCATTTGAAGTAATATGTTTGGTAAAACAGCTAAAAGTGTAGTAAATCCATTTGTATGCTAGTTATTAATCACATGTGATTGATATAATAACTAGCATGATTCAACTTGTATTCCCCCCCCCCCCCCCCCCCCCCCCGTAAAAGCATTTATAAACATTTAAAAGGTTAATTAAGGGGGTATGAACTCACTTGATAGATTGGGTATGAACTCACTTGATAGATTGAAGAAGGTGAGACGAAAGTCGGGCAGAACTTTGACTGGAAAGAAGTCGATTTCTCGGGACTTTGGGACTTGCGTCGTGTGTTGGAGGTGTTACCGAGGCTTCGGGGTAGTCTAGGGAGGCTTGACACAGAGTAAAAGTAGCAAGGAAGGTAGAATTGAACAGCCAAAACCTATGACCTTCGGTTTCTGTTTATAGGGCTGAATTTTCCCCTCGCCACGTCGTGGCATCTTTTGCCACGTCGTGGTGGCTGCTCGTCACTGCATGCGTCATCGCAAGTGGTTCTGACTGACTCCAGAGCACCTGCCACGTCGTGGCACTGTTACCACGTCGTGGTGTCTGACGCAACTTTGGGGTTCGCGCCTCGAACTTCAGAAATTCATAACTTTCGCATACGAACTCTGTTTTCGATTTTCTTTATATCGACGCGTAGGTGGGATTATGCTTTACAACTCTCGTTTAGACTCCATTGGCTAATTCTGACTTTATTATTAATATATTATTTATAGTAGGTTGGGACACGAAAATTCCGTCATAAATCCATAACTTCTTCATCCGACGTTCGTTTTCGTCAGACTTTTTACCGTTGTACTACTATTGTTGAGACCTTGGATTCTCATTTAGGTTGTTTCGGCCAAAAGTCTCTCGATCTCTATTTCGAGTTTTTAGTTGTCTACTGCTATATCCGGATCTTGGAAAAATCATAACTTCCTCATACGAAGTCAGATTTGGACGTTCTTTTTACGTACGTTTACGGTTTAATGATGTCTACAACTTTCATTTAGATACCTAAGGCTAAAAATTATTGTATTGAAACTTCGCTTTTTACGTCTATCAGCGTTGCCGGTTTTTGCTGCGAATCTTAGATTGGTCATAACTTCTTCGTTATAACTCGGATTTTAGTGTTCTTTATATGTACGAAAACCTTGATATGATTCCTACCACTTTATTCACTACAAGAAAAAGACCCTTTTACGACACGCAAACCACGACGCTCATTGATCTATGTTACGCAAAAGAGATCGACATTAAAAAAGTGTCATCTCTTCAAAAAATTTAAGGATTTAGGTCACGCATTATTGCGTGCCCTTAATTTAGTGTTATAAGAAAAAAAATAAAAACACGGAGGGCACCGTATCTTAAACGCGCGTCGTCTGTGAGTGTCGCTTTATAATTTTAATGAACGCGCGTTTGTTTAGTAGATAGGGGGAAATGAAATCCCCAAAATTTTGAAAACCCGCCTTGTTCTTTTCTACCTTTTTTCTATCTTTCATCTTCACAATCGATTCTCTCCTCTCCCTCCTCTCCAATCCGCTTCTCCCCTACTCCTGACCTTACTTGTTAATCGTCTCATCGGATCTCTGCTCTAATGTCTCTCTGAAGATCAAGAAATTTCAAGCCCTAGTCTCCCTCTGAGGCAGAGACAAAAAGAGAAAGAAACATGAAGAATGCACCTATCATTGTTACGACTTATGATGCTTCTCAAAGCTTCTCAAAGCTTTTGATAAGAACACTGGCTCAGTTGCTTCTCAAAGCTTTTTATAAGCACCCCGTCGGCTTTGCATACCGGAAATCGACCCACATCCTCAAATTAGGGTTTTTTTCATCCTTCAAATTACGACCCACATCCTCCATAGATCGATCCTTATTGCTTCATTTCTCACAAGAAATTGAACACTTTACATTCACAGGGCAACAAAATCAACTATTTCTGGAACTTGGGTTTCGGTTCCAATTGAAATTGAAGGGTTTCTGGTCACCATGATCAAAGGGTTAGGATCTCGTTTGTCAATGAATGCTCACAGGGCCACGGAAGATAGGGTTTTTGGGCAAATCTAGAATCGATCTTGTCTCGTTCCTTCGGAATCACGAAGACGCTGATTGCCATGGAGTTCACGCGGACTATGGTTCAGAGAGTTCTAAATTAATTTATCTTCAAATCCTGTTTGGAGAACTTCTAGTTTACACTAATGAGCGATGTGGAATAGATTGCATATCTGCTTTGGTAGTTTCCTTCCAAAATTGATGTTGTTCAAGTATTCTACAAACATTATATATGATTATTAATAAAATCATTTACTCCAAAATCATTATATATGTTGTTTACCTGTTTGATCTGTTTGTTCTTATTTCTCAGGAGGATTAAAAAACTGTCCGATATTTATGGCTACTGGCAAAGTCCGGACAAGTAGTTTCTCAAAGAACTTTTCAGCTGCACCTACCTCTTCTGTCCCTGGTCTCAAGTATGGACCAAATGGAACAATCTTTCTTTCATCAGGCATACCGGATCTTGATAGTAATCCCAATACCCCCTTTTTATATTTTATTAAAGCATCTAAACAAGTATGACAACAATTTCCTAATGGATGAATTGTTTCTGTAATATCTAGAGATTTTAGGTTGGGGGATTCCATTTAGGAAGTCTGGTAATGATCATGGAAGACACTGAAGCACCTCATCATATGCTTTTGTTAAGGACTTTCATGTCTCTGGGACTAGTACACAACCAACCTGTTCTTTATGCAAGCCCAGTCAAAAACCCTAGAGCCTTTCTTGGAACCTTGCCAACTTCTTTAGTCCCCAAAGATGACAAATCTCGTAACACTGATGCAGAACAGGTACTACTTTACTTTTTCCCATTTTGCCCTTAGGAACATGCATCTTTCTCTTCACAACTACAACTGTATTAATGTAAATTCTGCCTTTTTATGAGCTTGTAGAAGGATTTGCGGATTGCTTGGCAATATAAGAAGTACCTTGGGGAAAATAAGCAACATAACGAGGAGCGAGGTAATTTTGTATCTTTTTATCCATTGTGGGGATTTTTAGTATAAAAAGTAAACATCTTTTGTGTTGTGATAATGTGATGCGGATGGGAAACCGTGTGGAGTGTTTTAGCCTATTAGATTGTTCAAATCTTGCTGGATTCCGTGATAGTTGTTCAAAGTTCATATCTCAATTTCCAAAGTACTGATGTTATTATTAGTAGTGGATTGATCTTATTAAACTTAAAAGTGGTCTTCTTCATTGACTCTTACACCTAATTTTCATAATTCTAATCAAGTATGATGGAAATATCACAAGTGCAGGAAGAATTGCTATCCAATCATTTTGAAGCCTGTAGTGTTCAAGGGATATCAAATAGGCGGTGCAATCTGTGATGGAGCTACAGGGGCGACTGCCAAAACGCTTAAATTACCTCGTGAAGATGAGTTCTGGAGTAGGGGAATTAGTGCCTGTGCAATCTGTGATGGAGCTTCACCAATTTTTAAGGGTGAAGTTCTTGCTGTTGTTGGAGGAGGTGATACAGGAACTGAGGAAGCAATATATTTGACTAAATATGCAAGACATGTACATTTACTTGTACGCAGGGATCAATTAAAGGCCTCACGAGCTATGCAGGACAGGTTAGAAAAAATATGTATTTCTCTTCTCTTAATTGGAAACAAAAAGTAAATACAAATTTAAAAATGGATTAAAAATGGAAAATTTTGTACCAATTAAGAGGATATTATTACCTATACAACAAGACCCATCTGCAGCCTTTGACTAAATTAGGAAGGGAAGACTGAAAGAATTGGTATAAATCTTGATTAATGAAAAAGGAATCAAGGGAAAAGTCAATGATAGCTTTCATTAGAGTATTTGGTTCAGTTGCATCTTCAAATTCAGAGCTGCTGCTACTGCTCCTTGAAGATCCCTGGTCTCCATTAGAGTATTTACTATTGTCGTTTCTGGTTGTTTTGTTTGCTTCTGCTTATGCTGAAATATTTATTTATGTGTTGTTTTTGAAGGATAATTATCTTGAAGAGGCAAGGAAAATGAGAAACCTCCATTTCTTTACAGGAAGGTTTGCCCGAGGTGGAATAAGTAAGGCTTCACATGTTATTAATATAAATGAAGATATATATGCAGGGTTCAATTCCACTTTTGAGGCAGGGTAACATCACACACCATGAATACATACAGGTTTGTCTCATCACAATGCTATGCTGCTAAATATTCATAATTCATAATTATATTTTATTTTTGGCTAATATTTTTACATATGTAGGTTGGTAAAGGAAGAGACATTGGGTTAAATCAAATTGCCCTGTTTGAAGGTTGACCAATTCTGTAGAGCACCTGGTTTTGGTGACAGAAAAAGTCAATATCTTGATGATATTGCTATTCTTACTGGAGGCAAGTATTGCATATGTTGTTTTTTTAACAAAGGGTTCTGGTTGAAATCTGTCTTCCAACTATTTGCTATGACTACATTTGGTCCCTAAACTTTTAAAATTTCTATTGCATATAGGAACTGTAATCAGAGAGGAGGTAGGTGTTGACCAAAGACACAACCACCATTGATGGTGATGGAAGCACACAGGAGTTGGTGAACAGACGGATGGCTCAAATTAGAAACCTTGTTGAGGCAGCATAACAAGATTATGAAAAAGAAAAATAAATGAAAGAATTTTATTTAATTTTTGTCTAATCTTTTTACATATGTAGGTTGCGGGTGGAAATGGAGAACAAGTTTTAAGTAGGGACGTCTACAGAATTGGTCAACTCTTTGATTTTTTCAGAATGCTCTCTTTCTACTTCACCACAGTTGGTTACTAGTTGAGTTAAATCAGATGTTTTGTTTCAAATAATAGTTATATATTTTATTTTCCCTTTGAGAGTTTAATGTTAGTTTGGTTCAGGTAACTGTTGAGAAGGTTGTTTTGGAACAAAGCAATAGCCAGTATGAGCTTCAAGGCGAATACGTGTTGCTGGAGAATGAGGCTTACTAAGAAGAGCAATGGCTGGTAATTTAGGGAGTGTGATATCTTCTATGGGTCGCTGGAGAATGAGGCTTGAGGTTTCACGTGCTGAAATTGATGAGATGCTTCCACTTGCTAGGCTTGTTTCCCGAAGTACCCATCCAGCTCTTCAGTTTAGATCAAAGGTCATCCTCATTCATTCATTCATTTATTAAGTTTTAGTCTATCATCCAAATCCAAAAAGCTCTCATCTAAATCTAATGTCTTCTATTTGCAAAACACATGAGAATGAATGAATGAATGCCCTCTACCAAAATATAGCAAACACAACCTATCCTAATCCTGTTCATATACCATAAGAGAGTAAAGTAAAGTAGGTTCCATTCCTATACATTGGTTTGGTAAATAGAGTAAATAAAGTAGGTTGCTATTTGTAGCAAAGCTCTATCTAGTCTAGGGGTATATAAATATTATATGATTTTAGGTGATGTTGTTCCCCATTACCTTAATGTTGATCTTGCATTGGGAGATATACGTGTTGCAAAGTTTATCAAGTCTGACTATCCATTTGTCCCACTGGAGGAAGCTCAAGGTTCTTTACTTCTCTTACACTGTAATAATCCATCTTCACACTTATTTTGTAGTAATGTTTTTTTTGCAGGCAATATAGATACTTTGAGCAAGTTCATACATTTAGTCCTTGAGCGGTGTTACTAAGGAAGAGTGGAGACAAGTGAGGCACACATTTAAAAAAAGCAGCACAAATCTTGTTTACAGTGAGGCACACATTAGGTTATTAGAACTATTAGTTTGTAAATTTTTGTTACAACTTCTATTGATTTGTTTTATCTTTCCATGGAATGATTATTTGTATGACATTACATTTATGCAATGGATTCTATTTTTTGTATATGATATTTTATTTTCTATTATGAAACATTAAATACAAATTTAATTTGAAAATAATTAAATCTATAAATAATATTTTTTTAAACAAGAAAAATTATGATACGCAAAAATGTGTATCATCTTCATTTATGACATGGCCTTTCTTGACAGGGGCTTTCTTGATACGCATTGTGTGTCATTAACACGCGCGACGTAAGGCTACGACACACGAATGCGTGCCGTCTTCCTTTATGACAGGGTCTTCCTTGATACGCATTGCGTGTCGTAAACGCGCGTCGTAATTGCGCGTCGTAAATGAGCGTCGTAAATGCGCGTCGTCTATAGACGACGCGCAAAAGCGCGTCGTCTCTCTTTATGACAGGGCCTTCCTTGACGCGCATTTGCGCGTTGTCTGAGCCTTTTATGACGCGCAATGAGCGTCGTAAAAGGCTGTTTTTCTAGTAGTGATTTAACCCAAATAAGATTTTAGGAAAGTTAAATTTTTACCTAAATTTGACTGGTGTTACATTACATTGTCTCGAAATATCGGGTTGTCACATCATCCCCCCGTTAGAGGGAATTTCATCCCGAAATTAGAGTTTAAGCAGAATTGATAACTTTGCTACAGATAGAAGTTTCATTTGATGCTCGCGTTTCCAGGTGAACTCAGGTCCTTGCTTGGCATTTTAGCGAACCTTTCACTATCGGGATACGACTTTTCTTCTTTCGTTTCACTTCATTGGTATGATAACTCTTCTTGGTCGTATGTGGGTTGAGTGTTTTTGTGGTCTGTGAAATATTACACCTTTTACCCTACAAGTAGTGTCTCCAGCTCTTCAGAGCAATTACCACTGCTCCTGACTCAAGATCATGTATTGTATAGTTAACTTCCTGCGTCTTAAGCTGTCTTGAGGTATAGGCAGTGACCTTTCCTCTTGCATAAGAACACAACCAAGCCCTTGGTTGGATGCATCGCATTACACCACGAAATCTTCTATCCCTTTTGGGAGGGATAATATCGGTGTGGTGCACTAGGCTTACTTTAGCGTTTGGAACGCTCTTTCTTGTTTACAGACAAGCCCGATGATCCCCAAGGTGAGAAGCTTGGCCTAAAGAATCCCCTTCTAAGGAGTTCGTTAAGTTGTCCGGACGGTTCTTTTATCTCCGTAGGTGTTAGACTGTAGGGCGATCTGGTTACAGGAGTATCCTTTGATTGGATTCTAAGTTTGTTCGCATGACGATGCGATTACTCGTAGTCTTGGGCAGTCTCCGTCCTGAAGTTCATATTAGAAGTCATACGTGGTTCATCAATCACAGTCTCGTGTATACGAGTCGTTTATAATTAAGATTGAAAAGGTAGTCGAATAAATGATTCTTCTTTAAACTCACATCCAAACGAGGAAAAGAAGTTAAAGTGGAATCATCAATTCTAAAACTGTAGAACCTTGATTATATACCACCCTTGTGTATACATTCTTCAATGATAGATCAATCGTAAGGGTCCTTCGTTTGAACTTGACGTACTGTACGAGTGGTACTTCGGGGAGGTTTGCTGAGTTTTCTTTGGAAAGGATAAGAAGCATGAGGTACTCTATGCATGAGTACCTCGGAGTTCTGGAACGACGGCTTCGCTAGAAAGGTGATTTCGGAGAAGGAGATTTATGCACGAAACTGGTATTGTGAGGATTGAATTGACTCAAGTTGAATGGTAATGTCGGAATCACTTGGAAATAAAGGCATTTGATTTGATCATAAAGGCGTTACAGACAAAACACAACAGTGCAACTTTTAACAGAGTTATAGTACTTTAGATTAACTACAGGAATACTGCTGCGAACAAGGTATACTACAAAAGGCAAGTATACGCAGCACCAGGGTCCCTTTACTGATGGGATCTCGCAAAAGATAAGACTCGAGTTACACTAGTTTTAAACATGTTTAAAAGCATACTTAATACTGACGATTGGAAGTGAACCCATATTATAGTAGGGTCCTTCATTGCCTTTTTCCATTCTAAGGTCAAACTCCTCCTGTTCCACCGTCGTTCTTCTCTGTTGGGCAGTCCCTCTTGAAGTGTCCCATTACGCCACATAGATGGCATATCCGAGAAATTTCGACATTGGTGGTTGAAGTAATGTGTTGGATCCGAGTCCTGCAGAAGCGGGTAGTATATCCGTTCTTGTTGCAGTTATAGCAATATAACAGATGACAACCACCTAGATGATGGAAGCTGCACTTATTGCACTTTGGTAGGTTTCCAGCATACTCTCTGGCTGGGTTAGGGATAATTGGGATACCAGAAGGAATGATAGTAGGAGTTACAGATGTCGTGGCCGCGAAGGCTGCCACAAGTTGTTGGCTTTTTCTTGCCCCTTGGGGTGATTTGCCTTTAACTTTAGCCCAGAACTTTCGTTTGTTACTCTTGGGTTTGAGATTCGGGGTGTCGTGGTAGTTCGTTACTTGTTGAGGTACTTGAGCGTTACTTTGATTGGAATTATTGCTAAAAATCCCACTAACATTTGCGTTGTTAGCATTAAGGTGAGTTAGAACAGCTGTCACGGCAGCTGAGACTGCAACTTGAAAGGTAGCTGCATCAATCTAAAGAGTTGGTGTTTGGTTGATGGGTTGATTACTTTTCTTCGGCGACATGATTATGTTACACGGAAAGAAAAGGAGTTTGTGAGCTATTATGGTTGAACCTAGATATATTCCAATCGTTCATGTAAAGAGTAGAAGTATGTTCTCGAAGGTTTGACCTACATCCCTATGATGCAGTCCTAGTACAGATTTGTAGAAAGTTCACAGAATAGTCTCAAGACGTTGGTCGTTCAAACCAGGGTATTATTGGTTGGTGGATAACATGATCCAACCTTTGAAAGAGGATTGGAAATGATTCCGGAGTTAAATTTCTATAGTCCAATAACTTGACTAGATGGGGTTTTCAAATAGACTCCAATGAAAGTATGATGAAAGTATTTGAACAAAGAGTGATACGGAAATTAGCCGACTGTCAATATCATTGATGTATAAGATGTAATAAGTTCGGGAAACTTGACCTTGTAGTAGGTCTTACATCATATTCGAAGTAGAAAAGTCTTTGACAGTATAAAGGCCTACTAAAAGTACTTACAGTACAAGGTAGTCACATAGAAAAGTGCTACACGGAACATAGATAGGAACACGGTTCTTTAAAACAAAGAAGGAAAGTAACGCATCTCCTACTGGCGACGGTCACCCCTATGGTGAACCCTTAGTTCAGCTAGTTGACGTTCCATATCAAGAAGGTATCTTTCGTACACCCTCTGGCATACTCGGAGCTCTATGATTTCGACTCGAGTTTCAGTTAGTTCTTGCAGCAGGGTCTCATGGTTTCTCTCAGATCTCTCACGTGTTTTTTCAAGGCGATTGGTGCGGATGGTATGCATTCTTGCATTGGCATTAACCTCTTCGATACTATGGAGAGCCGTCCTGCCCTGAATTTCATTTCGGGCAACTCTACGGACTAGAATTGGTAGAACTCTGTCTGCTGAGCTCCCTTGGTTTACGTTGTAAAAGCTTCAGTCTCCATTAAACGACATAGGTTGATCTTGCTCTTCGCTCCATGTTTCCAAGCATTCTACCCAAGGAGGCGTCGGGCCATGAAAAGCCGGACGAGGGTTGGGATTTGGAATGGGAGCTACCGGGGGTAGGTTCTCAACCTTGGGTTCGGAGTTATCATCATCCGAAAGGTCTTCAGCATGGTGATCATTCAAAGGGATTGGATGATCATTCTTGGGTTCTTCTCCAAACCATCCAGCATTGCCTTCATTCGCAAGGTACGGGTTGCCGTGGGGATGGAGTCCATCCATGTTATCTACGCGAGAACTGGGGTAAGGAAATAGTTATTAGACGAACTAACTAGATCATTATTAAATAATCTTCATTAGTTACATCACTATTTGTAAAGTGCATACCAGTTATATGTAATCAAAACAGGATAGGCCTTCGAATAAGTGACCTTAACTCCAAATTCACAAGGAACAGGGGTAAAGCAAAATTTCACAGATTCTAAGTCTATGACATCCTAGTTACATATAACCTTAGTGTATCCACTTAGCAACTATTGACCCAGTAATGAAGATCTTTTTAGTTCTCAAGTAAGTAATTATAGTAACATTATATACTCCTATAGTATTTTAGACTTATGTTCTATTCTAGTGTTCTTATTGTGGTAGTGTTGGTAAGTTTTTAGACTTGTTGCGACATCACAACCATTCTTGGGCATATGCTAATCACTCCTCGGACCAGCATAGTTGATCAGGCTATGCCACTCCCAAGAACGACCATACATTCCCGAGCTTACTTGTGATATTCAACAGTCGTAATACTTTTGTTCTTGTCATTGTGACACGGATTTTAGTATGAATGCAGGTATGTATACTTAGTTAAATATTTTATTATTTAAAAGTATAAACTCTTGGTCAGAGTATTTTTTTTATCCCATTGTATTTATAGTTAGTATATCTTTTATGGGTTGATATACTCAATTCACTATAAACAATGCTCTGATACCAATCTGTCACACCCCAAAACCGAGAACGGCGGAAACGTTCTGAGGTGGAGGACGTCATGTAATCTATCATAACAATGCAAAGTAGTAAACAAGCAACAACATCATCCATTTCATTAATAGTATAATTTTAATTACAAGTGTGTTTTTTCATAGTATAAAACAAAATAATGAATATTCAAAATAAAAGACGAGTCTTGACTGCTCCGTCTTCACAAAACCTGGTCGTCGTACCTGTCTATTTGTGACATGAGAATACAAGTTATTTTGAAAGCGAGTATCAGCAATAAATCTGGTGAATTCATAAGTATTTATGTGTCTTTGATTTGTAAAACTATAAAGAGAAGACTTTTAATTGTTTGGAGAAAAAGTTTGTATAAGTATGAGAATGTTTGTAACTAATTGTAAACATTTGCAAACCCTAGAAAATCTCATATTTCCTACTAGTATATAAAGTAGTCTTCTACCAAGACCCAACTGTTTTGAAAGTATGCATCACTATAGATGTGACGATTTTTCCCCTGTATAACAATTATTATTATAAAACTATCGTCTACCTCATCGTTTATGTGTATGTGTCACAAAATTGTAACACCCAAAATTTTCAACCAATTTAAACTTTTCAAAAACAACCCATATTCATTAATTTATTACAAAAGGTTTTCAATTCATTTATTATCAGAGTATTTCCCAGAACCACATCATAAACACATAAAACATGAGGAGCGGTACGATCACACCTTCGCCTTGCCACGATCTCCTGAAGTACCTGAAACAATACACTGAAAACTGTAAGCCCGAAAGCTTAGTGAGTTACCCCCAAAATACCAACCACATATACCATACACATAACATATCATATCATAAACAATACACTGAAAACTGGTCCGCCGCACCGGGCCTTCAGTCCACCTGGTCCATCCTCTGAGTCTAGCAACATACATCGAGTCTGCAGTGTGGTTGGTCTGCCCGCGCCGGGCCTTCAACCCACCTGGTCCACTCTCTGAGTCTACAGTATGACTGGTCCGCCTGCACCGGGCCTTCAGTCGGCCTGTGTGACAACCGTCAAAATTCGAGTCGGTTCTAGATTTGACTAGACTTAGTTGCACATATAGGCACAACACATATTAGACTTAGTAATTAGAAGCTAATTTATAACCTAGTAGAAACTTGGAAACAGATAGAAATAATGGATGGTGTACTTAGATTTCACATTGATATGTGAATTCTACAACTACTTAATTGTAGTGACTATCCACATTCGGGTCGCTCTTTGAATCGAACACCTTTTTATGAATCATATACACACATCATGCACTTGACCTAGTGATATAAATTAGGTCCGAGTCTCGTAGGAACTTAAGTCAAAGTTGAAGACTAGGACTAGTATACTCGATTCCTCAATTTCGCTTGAATCTCAGAATCACTACATAGAATGCCAATAAACCGATAAAAATAAATGTTATTTATAACTATAAAAGAGTTATAATACCATAAGATAATTTAAAGTCTCAAATATTATATTTATTTTGATATTCAAAGTTTATTAAACTCCAAAACCCTAAAAGCCCTAAAAACTCATATTTATAAACTTTAACCTTAAAAATCCTATAAAAACAATTGTGAACCTTATAATATTATCTTATCATACTAATTATTATGAAATACAATTCAATGAAATATAAAGATTTAGTTATTAACATTTACCCTTGATTTATAAGTCAAAAATCAAGAGTTTTATGCACAAAAACTAGGTTAAGGTGCACATTTTATAAAAAGTTGGATATTTTTATAAAAGATTTGAATTTTTATAAAAGAAACAAGAGAGAGCCTCTCCTCCCCTAAAATCGGATCCCTCTCTCCCCATATCTCTCTCACACTCTCTTTCTCCAACACACACACATCTCTCTTCTTTCTCTCTCTAGAAAACTCTCTCTACCTTCTTTCTACTTTTTCTCTCCAAACACCACTCCATTCTCTCTTCCTCCCTCTAAGAACCAAGAAGATTTCCAGAAAACAAACCCAAGAACACTCCTCAAACTCGAAATCTTCATCATCTTGTGGTATTCTTGAAGGTAAAATCGATTTCTACTTCACTTTTCCTTTCAAGTTTTGCTCTTTTCTTACACTTTCTCCTTCTTCATCTTCTTCAAACTTGTTTTCTTTTTGTTAAAATGGTTTTTACAACATGATGGATGTGTTTTAACACCATGCATGTATGATAAACAAGGTTTCATGTTCATGATCTTAGTGCAAAAATCGATTTTAAGGATTAAAATATCAAACTCAAGTTAAGAGTTTTTGAGAAACAAAATTTTGTTCAGAAATGCATGTATACATTTTGATAAGTTTTAATCTTTTGATCTCTGGAAACATGACTAAAATATGAGTTTATCATGATATATTTAAAATACTTGAAAATATTTACTCAAGGAAATGATGAAAACCCACTTTTCTAACCAATCATCATGCATGCAATCTGCCAGATTTCCTTACCTGACTTTAAACTGTCATATCTCACTCATTTCTTATCCAAAATTCGTGATTCTTTTTCTGAAATATAATATTTTGAGTTAGCTTTCAAAACCATCTGACCTCACAGGAAAATTACAATATTTCGATTTTTACCAATTTTTACAAAACTGTTGCTCAAACAGCACTTTCCTTATGAACATTTGTTTTGTGTTGCATGTTCAAAGGACTTATTCATCACTAAAAATTATTCAAAATTTATTTTGAACTATTAATATCATGTATTAATAGGAACAAAAAGATCTTTATTCAAAAGTCTTTGTAACATGTTGCAAATATTGTCAAAGTAACATCAATAATCTTTACATAAATTACAAGAAACAAGTTTTCTCTATAAATTTTATTGAGCCTTTAGGCATGGTTTTCAACATCAAAAATAAGAAAACAAATTTTCATTGGTATTAAATTGTATCAAGATGCAATCTGGAAATTTTCAGCTCAATATATATTTTCTTTATTTTTATATGAAAATAATAAGAAAATAGAGTGTTAAATCATATAAAATACTTACACTAGTAAATAAATTCTGGTAAAACTTCTTGGATGATTCTGTAAGTTAATAAGCATCTCCCATGAAGTTTCAATGACTTTTGTTACTGTTTAGTATGGTTTTTAATTTTCTTTTTATTTAGCTCTAATAAATCATAAAACAACTTTAGGGAAAGTGAAAATATTATTTCTTATTTTTCGCAGCTTGTAACCTGTATTTAAGAGTCAGAAAAATATTTTGGGAATTTTTAACAATGTATATCTATTTGTCCATGATTTTTGTATTTATAATGGATTAAAAACAGGAAAAATAGTTTTACTCATCCAAAATTAATAAAAATTTACCAGAGACTCTTATAATAGGTGAGGATGATAAATAAAAGTTTTGATGATTTTTATCTTCTGTATGCTATTTTTCTTCTATTTTCCCAAGATTTAATACACTTAAATGTACAAAAATCATAAAATTGGGTTAAACAGTTTATAAATCCATTTTTATATTTCTCCCAGCTTAATAATTTTTAATAACAGTAATATAAAAATTTTGGGTAATTTTAGAAACTGATTTCTATTTTTCATGAATTTGTATCTATTTAGAAAATTAAATATATGAAAAATGGTTATACATATTCATAATCCATGAACATTTAGCTAGAAGTCTTTTAGTACATTTAGAACCAAAATCTGAAGTTTGGTAATTTTTATTAACTGTTTAGTATTTTTCATGATTTTATGGTTATTCAAGAAACAAAAATCGTGAAAAATAGCCAGACAAATCAAAAATTCAAGAAAAATTATCTTGAGGTCTTTGACTTCAATTAAAACTGAAATTCAAACTTTGGGAAATTTTAGAACTAAATTAATTTAGTTTTTGAATATTTAATCATTGGAACACCTCTTAAAATGTTAAATATTAGCATTTCAATAACAGGAAATTTCCACTTAAATTGTTATATAAAAATTGATTCATTGAAATTAAATTTTCACAGAAAAATGTTTGTAACTTATCAATATTAAATTTTGACACAATATTGACATAATTCTATTGTAGTAGTAAGTATACTAGTGTTAGATTTCGATTAGAGACTCACTAGCGAATACTATTATTGTAGGAATCGATAGTGGTACAAGTGGAACTTAGCTCAAGGCATCATTTGCATCATCTCAATGCATATTGTGAGTATTCACCACTCCCTTATTTTCGTTTTTTAAATGTTTTGGGGGTGGAAAAGCATGTCCTAAACTATTTATATTCGTTGTTTTTATTTGACTCGTATAAACTTGGTTGCTATATTTTGCATATTGTGAGTATTCACCACTCCCCTATTTTCGGTTTTTAAATGTTTTGGGGTGGAAAAGCATGTCCGAAAAACTATTTATGTTCGTTGTATTTAATTGACTCGTATAAACTTGATTACTATATTTTGCATATTGTGAGTATTCACCACTCCCCTATTTTCGGTTTTAAATGTTTTGGGATGGAAAAGCATGTCCAGAAAAACTATTATTTGCATGTTGTATTTAAATTGATTTGTATCAATCATGATTGCTATTGTATTTCTATGTCTCTCTATGTATGTCTATGCAACACGGAACATGAGAACTTATCGTACTAAGGCCCTTCCCTTATCTCTAACCATTAACTCTTTGAGCCAATGGTCATTATGGATAGCGCTATTAGGAATTGACAACTCTTCACTCACCCTATTGCTGGAGTGCATGATACAATATTAATCTATGGAACGATAAGCATAGATCTTGATAGGGCTTCAGTCATAGGTTTGGTTGAGACTCATTGTTTGCTCATACACATACAAACTCGTTTCTCGTTATAGCAATAAACTTGTTATCAATAATAGCAATCAACTTGTTTCTCATTAAAGCAATGTACTTGTATTTATGAAAAGCCTTATTCCAAATCTTGATTTTATAAACTTGTGAACTCACCAACTATTTTTATAGTTGACACTCGTTTTACATGCTTTTTCAAGAATCATCGAGTAAGTGGCACTTAGGGACACTTCACTTTTAGGAGAATTCGCATGTGTTGTATTTCAATTTACATTGTAATTTCTTTTAAAAGTTGTTCAAACCCATTGTAAAATTGTAATGATTTTTAATACTATGGTTGGTGTTGTCTTTTAACTTTTGCTATGAAACCCTTTGTACTGCCACACCCTGTGTTTCCGCTTTAGCGGGGTGTGACAGCCTGGTCCACTCTCTGAGCCTCGGCACATCTGGTCCGCCCTCGTGGGGCTTACAGCCTATCTGGACCGCTCGCTGGGCCTTCGGGATATCCGGTCCGCCCTGGGTATGTTGGCCTACAGCACAAAGCAGGACCCACCTCAACCCAACCCCAGTCAATCAACCATGTGCACATAAACATATAATTATATAGCAATTCATCACTAATCAACCGATCTAGCAGATCACATACATAGCACACTCTAACCAGGATACCGACCTAACCGGTCATTAACATAGCATCATCCTATATACCAGGATTCCGACCTTAACTAGGTCTCTAACATATACCATCCTAACTACCAGGATGAAAACATATAGCAAAGCAATAACATAACAACTACCCGAATTTCCATCCGATAAAGGGCCGGCCTTGGTGCCTTAGACCCTGTCGATATAGTGAGGATAACTCACCTCGCAACTGGTGACTGAAGAGATAAGATCACGCTGCTCCAACCTCCGACACGAACTCCACCACTGATCAATACCAAATGACTGAACTCAATAACTACCAATAATTACCAAAATACCATTGGAAGTCAACTGGTCAACTCTTGGTCAATGTCAAAGTCCTCAGTCAAAGTCCACCTTTCTGTGTGACCCTACTCGTCGAGTCGCCCCGTCGACTCGCCGAGTCCCAAAATTCTGAGTCCCTTCTCGCTCAACTCACCGAGTCATCCCTCGACTCACCAATTCACCGCTCAACTAGAAAAAGGTTAGGACTCCACGACCAGACTCGCCGAGTCCAAGAACAGACTTGCCGAGTCCAAGTCAATATTCAACAGACTTGCCGAGTTGTTCTTCCAACTCGTTGAGTTCCTGCACACCTTCATCCAACTCGCCGAGTTCACCCATGGAACTCGCCGAGTCTCTTCAATTCTCATTCCATACAGAGGCTTTCCAAGCCATGCAGGGGATCCAATCCCTAGATCTACCCTTCTACACGCCATTCCTCACGTAAAGTGGCAAACTTTACGTGAACTCCAGGAGCTATGAACCCAAAATGCTCTAGGGCTAGACTTTTAGGACAAAGGGATTCACTAACAACTCAAGGACTGATGCTTTCTGCCCTTATGACTCCAATACAACCTAGATCTGAAGTTGCAACTTCAGATCTAACCTCTAAACCCAAAATGGATCCAAACCAAGCTAAAGAATCCCCCAAAACAATCTCTATGGATGACAATAAGGAAAAAGGCTTAAGGCAGTGGCTTCTTACCCCAAGGATGAGTCTAAACTGATGTAGACTTCAGATCCACAAGCCCTCTTGATGCTATCCTCAATGTCCTCCAACTTCTCTACACAAATTTCGCCTTCCAAGCTTTAATCTTCTCAACAATGGAGCCTCTCACGATTTAGGGTTTTCTGGAACTAAAAGGGAAGGTAAGGAGGCTGGTGGTGGCTATAATGTGCTTTATATATGGCACAAACCCCAGATTAGGGTTTTTCTCCCTTCAGCACCAACTCGCCGAGTCCAGCTGCTGACTCACCGAGTTGGTCACTTAACGTGCGACCAAAATCGCGACTCGACTCGCCGAGTCTATCCATGGACTCGCCGAGTCGATCCTCCTTAATTACACCAAGCACCTTGAACTTGCACTTCTGAACTCGGGGTGTAACAAAAATAAAGGTAATAAGAAAAATAGTATATCTATATCAAATATATTCTACCTCATCGTTCATGTGAATGTGTCACGAAGTAAAGGTAAGAAGGAAAATAATATAATAACTAAAATTGTATCCTTTTGCACTAGGATATTCACGACGTGGTAACTCGCCGAACTGTACAACCATAGACACCCGTCGATGTGCATTTTCCCCACTGTAGCTAACAGCCTTGGGGGTGTAATGGTAAGTCCCGAAACGTGTGTAATAGTATCTATGTAAACGTATCTATGTAATCGTATCTATGTAAACGTATCTATGTAATCGTATCTCTTGTAATTGTATGTAATCGTATCTCTTCATATAGTATGTAATGTATTCATATGTATGTAATTGTATTTCTATAATTGTATCTCTTCATATAGTATGTATTGTATTAGTATAGACTCATGAATGAACTGACTCTTGTGTGATTCCTTGTACTTGGAATAGTAAGTAGTATCTCCTAACTATACCTATTATAGTTACTAGTAATGTATATGTATAACCGAAAGTATGCCTTTGCTACCCAAAGGTACTGAACTGACTGATGGAAATTTTATGTCTATATATGTATACATGATATATAACTAATATTTAGACGACATTCGGACGAATAACCGATACCCTAAGGCCACATCCCAACGAGGAAAAGGAATTAAAGCGAACTAGCCGTCCTAAGTCCTTTAAACATTACTTATATAACTATACATATATAGGCATGCATTTGACAATATAAAAGTATAAAAGAAGTTTTGTAAAACCTTTGAAAAGTTTAATACCTAAGAAATGATGACTTGATGTCAGTTTATAAAATGATTCGAAAGTAGTTTGTTCGATAAGACAGTTTTAAGTATAAGAAAAACCTTTGTTTGAAACACAATTGTAAGAGAGTTTGAAAGGAAACATATAGTATGTAAGACAGTTTGATAAAGAGTGTTAACATGTAAAAACGTTTGAGAAAGTCATTTGAAGTAATATGTTTGGTAAAACAGCTAAAAGTGTAGTAAATCCATTTGTATGCTAGTTATTAATCACATGCGATTGATATAATAACTAGCATGATTCAACTTGTACCCCCCCCCCCCCCATAAAAGCATTTATAAACATTTAAAAGGTTAATTAAGGGGGTATGAACTCACTTGATAGATTGGGTATGAACTCACTTGATAGATTGAAGAAGGTGAGACGAAAGTCGAGAAGAACTTCGACTGGAAAGAAGTCAAGTTCTCGGAAATCTCGGGACTTTGGGACTTGCGTCGTGTGTTGGAGGTCTTACCGAGGCTTCGGGGTAGTCTAGGGAGGCTTGACACAGAGTAAAAGTAGCAAGGAAGGTAGAATTGAACAACCAAAACCTAAGACCTTCAGTTTCTGTTTATAGGGCTGAATTTGCCCCTCGCCACGTCGTGGCACCTTTTCCCACGTCGTGGTGGCTGCTCATCACTGCATGCGTCATTGCAAGTGGTTCTGATAGACTCCAGAGCACCTGCCATGTCGTGGCACTGTTACCACGTCGTGGTGTCTGACGCAACTTTGGGGTTTGCGCCCTGAACTTCAGAAGTTCATAACTTTCACATACGAACTCCGTTTTCGACGTTCTTTATTTCGACGCGTAGGTGAGATTATGCTCTACAACTCTCATTTAGACTTCATTGGATAATTCTTACTTTATATTTAATATATTATTTCTAGTAGGCCGGGACACGAAAACTCCGTCATAAATCCATAACTTCTTCATCCGACGTCTGTTTTCGTCAGACTTTTTACCATTGCGCTACTATTTTTGAGACCTTCAATTCTCATTTAGTTTGTTTCGGAAAAAAGTCTCTCGATCTCTATTTCGAGTTTTTAGCTGTCTACTGCTATATCCGGATCTTGGAAAAATCATAACTTCCTCATACGAAGTCAAATTTGGACGTTCTTTTTACGTACGTTTACGGTTTAATGATGTCTACAACTTTCACTAGATACCTAAGGCTAAAAATTATTGTATTGAAACTTCGCGTTTTACTTCTATCAGCATTGCCAGTTTTTGCTGCGAATCTTGGATTGGTCATAACTTCTTCGTTACAACTCGGATTTTAGTGTTCTTTATATGTAAGAAAACCTTGATACAATTCCTACCACTTTATTTAACCCAAATAAGATTTTAGGAAAGTTAATTTTTACCTAAATTTGACTGGTGTTACATTACATTGTCTTGAAATATCGGGTTGTCACAAAGTTTGTGACAGCTGGTTTTACCGATGCAGATCATGCTGCAGTGACATGGGAGAGGTTTTTTCAGATGTTCCGAGACGAGTATGTTCCCCCGGTGGAGAGGGAACGTTTGGCACATGAGTTTCTGTCTCTCAAGCAGAAAACAGAGTCAGTGACTGAGATTTCGAGGATGTTCCATGAGAGGGCGATGTTTTTCCCTGAACACGTGTCCACTAAGCAGACACGTGTGATCCGATATTTGAGCATATTGTGGAGGGACATACAAGAGTTCGTGGCGAACTCGGCGTACAGGATATTAGTTGAGCTTCAGGCGAATGCAAGGAGGAGGGAGATTGAGCTTGAGTTACAGACCAGGGAGGAGGAGGAGGAGTCTCGGGGTAGGGACCGGAGACCAGTGCAGTTGCAGTCAGCGACGAAGCGGGATAAGCCCACTGATACTAGAGCTGGGGGGCCAAAAGGTCCGCACTTGTGGCAAGTGCGGCATGAGCCACGAGGGTTCGTGCCGCGTGGGGATTTGCTACAAGTGTGGAAAGGAGGGGCACATGGCGAAGGATTGCCCCAAGGGGTTCTCAGTTTGCTTCCATTGCAACCAGACCGGCCAACGGAAGGCCGAGTGCCCTCAACTCGTACAGGGATTAGCCCAAGGATTTGAACCTACTATTGTGCGTGCTACTGAGATCCAACCAACGAAGGCCGAGACACCGAGAGTTCGTGGGAGAGCCTTTCAGCTGACAGTGGAGGAGTTCCGCGCAACACCTGATGTTGTGGATGGTATGTATTCTTATTATATTCTTTTGAGATATTTTGTGCTTATATTGTGATTGTGTATAAGTACTTTTCTTGTAAGTTCTGTGTCTGCCTTGGTGTTATTTGACATGGGTGCGAGTCGATCTTTTGTTTCATTAGCATTTAGTCGTCACATCAGTATCCAATGAGAGGTGTTGAGTTGACCTCTGAGAGTCTCCATAGCCGATGAGCATACGATGTTTGCGACTGATGTGATTCAGGGATGTGTGCTTGAGATTTTTGGAGTCTAGTTTCTGATAGATCTGGTACCGATTGCGATGAGGGATGTATGTGTCATCACGGGCATGGACTGGTTGAGTCGATTTGGAGCTGTGATCGACTGTAAGCGTCAACTGGCGACCATTCGAGACCCTAGTGGGGGAGTGCTTACAGTGTATGGCAAGGGTACCCGATGTGGGTCAACATTTTGTTCAGCCGCCAGAGCGGGACAGAGTCTACAACATGGTTGTAGGGGTTTTGTGGCGTATGTGATGGATACGCAAGTTGCTGTTGAGAGATCAAGCTCTATCATTGAGGTTCCGATAATGAGTGAGCTTCTAGATGTTTTTCCTGAGGAGCTACCGGGTGTGCCTCCCGAGAGGCAGGTGGAGTTCCGGATTGATTTGGTTCTGGGAGTGGTGCCTATTGCCAAGGCCCCTTATCGCCTTGCGCCGCCTGAGATGCAAGAGTTATCCTCGCAGCTTCAGGAGTTGTTGGGAAAGGGATTCATCCGACCGAGTAGTTCTCCATGGGGAGCGCCGATCCTTTTTGTCAATAAAAAGGATGGTTCACATCGGATGTGCATTGATTACCAGGAGTTGAACAAGCTGACGGTCAAGACCGTTATCCACTTCCAAGGATCGACGATCTGTTCGATCAGTTGCAGGGTGTATCTTGGTTTTCCAAGACCGATTTGAGGTCTGGGTATCATCAGATGAGAATCCGTGAGGAGGATGTCCCGAAGACGGCCTTTAGGACACGTTATGGGCACTATGAGTTCATGGTGATTCCCTTCGGGCTCACCAATGCACCGGCGGTGTTCATGGACCTCATGAACTGGGTGTGTAGGCCTATGCTGGATCGATCGGTGATCGTGTTTATCGATGATATCTTGGTGTATTCGAGGTCCAGAGAGCAACATGAGGAGCAGCTGAAAGAGATTTTGGGTGTACTGAGATCAGAGAGGCTCTATGCCAAGTTCTCCAAGTGTGATTTATGGTTACGAGAGGTCCAATTCCTGGGACACCTCGTTAATCAGAATGGTATTTTGGTCTATCCGACCATGATTGAAGCAGTTATGAGATGGGAGGTGCCGAGATCCCCCATCGAAATCAGGAGTTTTCTGGGGCTGGCCGAATACTATCGGAGATTTATCAGAGATTTCTCCATGATTGCCGTCCCTCTCACCAGTTTGATCCGGAAGGGTGTTACGTTTACTTTGTGTCCCGAGCAGCAGACCTCATTTGAGACCCTTCGCCAGAGATTGTGCGAGGCTCCCGTGTTAGCCCTTCCGGAGGGAATGAAGGATTTTGTGGTTTATTTCGATGCATCTATTACATGCATGGGTGCGGCACTGATACAGAGTGGGCATGTGATAGCGTATGCATCGAGGCGGTTGAAGCTTCATGAGATAAAATATCCCACCCACGATCTAGAGCTGGGGGAGGTGGTGTTTTCCCTCAAGATCTGGCATCACTATCTGTACGGGGTTCGGTGTACCATATACACATACCATAAAAGTTTGAAGTATCTTATGGATCAGCCCAACCTTAACATGAGACAGAGGAGATAGTTAGATGTTGTGAAAGATTATGACTGCGAGATCCTGTATCATCTAGGTAGGGCTAATGTGGTAGCCGACGCCTTGAGCCGTAGAGCAGAGAGTGCACCGATCTGAGATGTGTGTATGAGGATGACAGTGATGACTTCAGTCTTAGATACTATTCAGGAGGCCTAGGTGGAGGCCGTGATACCAGAGAACCACAAGAGGAATCTGGTGATTGGGCAGGTGTCTGAGTTTGTGACAGATAGCCGAGGGCTTATGACTTTCCGAGGGCGGATTTGGGTGCCCTATACGGGCGGAGCTCGACATATACTGATGGAGGAGGCGCATAGATCGATATTCTCGAGCCATCCTGGGGCCACTAAGATGTATTTAGACCTGAAGAGAGATTACTAGTGGCCCTGTATGAAGAGGGATATTGCATGGGTAGTTGAGAGGTGCTTGACCTGCCGCTGGGTCAAGGCAGAGCACCAGCGTCCACATGGTCCATTACAGCCTCTGGGGATTCCTTAGTGGAAGTGGAAACAGATCTCGATGGACTTTATCACCAAGTTACCGAGGACTTCACGTGGAGTCGACGCAATTTGGATGATTGTAGACCGGTTGACGAAGATCGTCCATTTTCTTGCTATTAGTGAGAGCTTTTCTGTAAAGAGGCTGGCTGAGATATATGTGAGAGAGGTGGTAGCTCAACATAGAGTGCCGGCATCGATAGTATCAGATCAGGATGTACGCTTTACTTCCAGGTTCTGGAACAAGTTTTATGAGGAGCTGGATACACGATTGCATTTCAGTACAACCTACCACCCACAGACGGACGGGTAGAGCGAGCAGACGATTAAGACGCTTGAGGACATGCTGCGTGCATATGTCATGGACTTCGGAGGAAGTTGGGACCGGAGAACCGCAAGAGGGAGCAGGTGATTGGACATATGTCCGAGTTTGTGACGGATAGTCGAGGGCTTATGACCTTTTGAGGGAGGATTTGGGTGCCCTATTCGGCTGGAGCTCGATGTATACTGATGGAGGATGCGCATAGATCGAGATTCTCGATCCATCCGCGGGCCACTAAGATGTATTTGGACCTGAAGAGAGACTAGTGGTGGCCCTGTATGAAGAGGGATGTTGCTTGGGTAGTCGAGTGGTGCTTGACCTATCGTCGGGTTAAGGCCGAGCACCAGCGTCCGCATAGCAAGTTGCAGCAATTAGAGGTTCCCCTAGTGGAAATGGGAACAAATTTCCATGGATTTTATCACCAAGTTGCTGAGGACCGCGCGGGGTGTCGACGCGATTTGGGTGATTGACGACCGGTTAACGAAGAGCACACGCTTTCTTGCTATCAGTGAGAGCTATTCTGTAGAGAGGCTGGCAAAGATATATGTGAGAGAGGTAGTAGCTCGGCATGGGGTACCGACATCTATAGCGTCAAATCGGGATGTGCGATTTACTTCCAGATTCTGGAAGAAGTTACATGAGGAATTGGGTACGCGATTGCATTTTGGTACAGCCTACCACCCACAGATAGAAGGACAGAGTGAGCGGACGATTCAGACGCTCGAGGACATGATTCGAGCATGTGTTATGGACTTCGGTGGAAGTTGGGACACATACCTACCCTTGGCTGAGTTTTCTTACAGCAACAGCCACCATTCCAGTATCAATATGCCTCCTTTTGAGCTTTTTTATAGGAGGAGGTGTCTAACCCCCATCTGTTGGGGAGAGGTGGGGCAGCGAGTGATGGGTAGCACTGAGATAGTGCTCAAGATGACTGAGCAGATTCAGCAGGTCAGGCAGAGGTTACTGACGGCTCAGAGTTTCTAGAAAAGTTACACGGACAGGCGACGATCTAAGCTTGAGTTCCAGGTTGGGGATTTCATTCTCCTGAGGGTATCCCCATGGAAAGGGGTGATTCGGTTCAGAAAGAGGGTCAAGCTAGGGCCCCGATACATCGGTCCTTTCAGGGTGACCACTAGATTGGGTAAGGTAGCGTACCGTTTAGAGCTACCTACGGAGTTAAGCCAAATCCATGACACTTTTCACGTGTCCCAGTTGAGGAAGTGTGTGGCCGATGAGACGACAGTGGTACCACTAGAGGACATTCAGATGGATGTGAGCCTGAATCATATTGAGAGACCGATCGCGATTACGGATCGAAAGGTGAAGATTTTGAGGAAAAAGAAGTACCCCTGGTTCAGGTTCAATGGCAACATCAGAAAGGGTCCGAGATGACTTGGGAGTCGGAGTCCAAGATGCGGGATCAACATCTGGAGCTATTCGAGGAGCATGACTTCGAGGGAGAAGTCTGATTCTAGTGGGGGAGATTTGTAACATCCCGAGTCCAGGTATACCTTGTGAACCTTGATTTATTGAGTTGTTGTCTATTTTGGTCCTTAATATAAAAAGAGTGAAAAAGAAGTACGCGGGGCATACCTGAGGTGTACTCTTAGCGTACTCATCAGCATGTATGTGACACGGAGACCACCTAGTACGTTGGGCGTACTAGGCCCAGAGTGCAAACCCTAATTTAGGGTGAGCCCCCAATATAAGGGATATGATGGCCTCATTTCTGGCCACCATTCCCAGAGAGCAAACCCTAAGTGTGCCCTAACCCTCGTTTTGGAGCTTGTGCGTGTGTTTTTGAGCCTTGAGAGTTCTTGTGTGTTTTTGAAGAGTAGAGGAGGCCTTGAAGAAGAAGGATTTGGAGTCCAAACTTCAAGATCTGAGCCAATCTGAGTGGGGAGCTTCTTATTGAGGTATAAAGCTCCAAACTTTGCCTCTCTTTTGTTATGAACATCTTATTGAGTATTTTAGGGTTTTATCCCAAAAAGGTGGAGACTTGATGAGATCTTGAACTCCAGAGACTAGGACCAACCCTTTTGAGCATTTGAGTGGTGTAATGTCATAAAAATCCAATCTTGGTCGTTGAAATCACTCCATGCATGAGTTATGAGCTCCTTGAGTCAAAATAGTGTGTATTTTGAATTTCAGCCATGCAAAGGCTTAAAGTCACTGACTTTATGGATTAGGAGCTATTATAGAGTCTGGATCCACAAGATGAGCCAAGGTCTTAACTGTTTAAGACCAAATGAGTGAGAAAGTGGAAACTGGAGAGTACGTTGGGCGTAAATCCAGTACGTGCGGTGTAGTGGTTTCACATCCCCGATGCCCGCATGGCAGCTGAGTATGCGCAGCGTAGAGATTGAGAACGCACAGCGTACTCCCTGCCTTTGACTTTGGTTGACTTTTAGGGTTCGGTCAAAATTGATGACTATTAAGCCTATGTAGGGGTAAAATGGTCTTTTACCCTTCTGTGAGTTGTAGAAGGGTTAGTCTAGCTTCTTGAGGGCCAATATTAATTAGGGATAATTATTATGTGATAGGCGGAGGCTAGACCGGTGGGTAGATTTCGAGATTTCCGAGTACGAGGTTTTTGTTGGATTAATGTTTAAGTCTATAACTATAATTGGTAAGACTTGACCCGACCCGGCATGGTCCATTTGGGTTGCATGGCATCAGAACACTTGGACATACCTTTTATGAGAAAAAGATATATTTGTGACATATTAATATATTATAAGTTCTAATATATTAATATGAGATCATGTTATTTAATTAGTATTGATCAAGAATTAATTTGGACTTGATTTAGCGATCAAAAGAGACTAATTAAATATATGGGGATTGATTGTGTAAATCATTCATTCTTATATATGTGGGTTTTTTATCCAATATTCCTTATGTTGGGTTTAACCCATGTGGTGACCCATGGATACTCCATGGAGGTTAAAACCCATGGAGCATAAGGAATGGGTAAAGGCATGGGTTACATGGTGTAACCCTAATGTGCATGAAGAGGGATGTCGTAATCATAATCGAATTTGAGAATGAAAATATCACAATTGCTATCTCCTTAAAATCTACTAAGTGAAAGCGTTTCCTCACAATCATTTTCATGAATTAGAGAGAAACCTTAAGACACTTAGATTTTATGGTGTATGTGTTCTTAACCATGTGAATTTGTCATAACCCTAATCACAAGACAAGCTTACTGACAAAACCAAACTCATATGGACTGAACTTATTCAATCTTAGTTTCTTACCACTTGGTAGCACAAGGGCCTACCATGTCTTCCAAGTTGTTGAGCAGATCACCCTTACTGATCAATGAGCTTTCACTCATCAAGGTGCTATGCCTTATGCATACAATTGAGAACTCATAGAACTCACATGCATAGTTAACTTCAACTGGAATGGGCACAGAAACAAGAATATGTCAACATGATATGTTACAAACCTCAAGTCGTGTGCTAGTGATTAACAATAGGTTTATTCTTGATTAGTTCTTGAAATTTGTCAAGATCTTTAAGACTCCTACTAACATCTTGAAATATAAGATTCTCTTATTAAGATACATTCTTTACAAACAAATATTCAAGATTTAGTGAGGATTCTCATCAAGAATAACACTTCACACAATTGGTCTTCGTTGGTCTTTGTCCTTATCACAACTTACCAATTTCAAATGTACAAGAGTAAGAAACATTTTACTCTACATTTGATGAGTGTTATAAACCTCTCTTAAGATATGTCACTCATGTTACAATCTTGCAGTATGACTCTAAGACTTGTTTTGGAACGAAGTATGATTCACATTAATTGATTTAACCATCTCAACAATTCCCGATTCCTCTTCTTAGCCTAAAGTTTCCTTAAAGGATTAATAGTGATATGGATTTCATAATCATTAAGATAATCATAAGCAAGATACTAAAGTACTCTCCCATCCTTTCAGATTGGAGAGACTTTTATCTTTCTGCCTAATTTGATTCTTCTTATTCGTCCTGCTATACATTGAAACTTTCCAATGATTCAGAATTATTCTTAATCTTGTAAGCACAACCATATTTACTAAACTTTAGTAAATCATGAAGAATAGTCTTATCGCTCTTTGTGGTGGACCTGAACCAGTGCACAACCAAGTGTACATGATTGTCACACCCCTGAACCAAGGATGACGTAAACGTCCGAGGATGGAGGACTTCATGTACAGTATCATAACAACGAGTATAATAGTGACCATAGCAAACACAACCAACATAAATATAATTGAAAAGGTTACACCATAGTATAAGTTTACATGTTTCTAAATCAATTACATTATGTTGAAAAAAATGAAATGTTTGACGCCTTAGCATCCCATCCTCAAAAGCAGTTGTTTACCTGTTTTACTGATTCCCTGAGAATACAATTAGTTTTAAAAAAATGTCAACAATTAATTTGCTGAGTTCATAAGCTTTTGAATGAAATGTTGAAATCCTTTCTTTGTAAAAGTAATGTTTGTTCCAGAAAAATCCAATATTTCCTTTTAAATTGTATTGTAGTCTTAAATGCCAAGACTAATATTGTACTAGTATTTTTCATGTGAATTGTAAATTTTGCAAGTTTAAATCGACATAAACTCGTTTAATTTAAAGAAAATCCCGTAAATCTTATGTTTTGTTAATACCCAATGTGAGTTATTATAACCATGCTAAGACTTAGTCAGCCTCGTAATACGACGTTCTTCAGGCGTCGCAAAGTTAAATGACACTTGTCACCTCAGACCTGTCGGTCTAGTTGTTGCATGCAACTCACGTGTGGGTTTGTCAGACCCAATATAGATCTATACACAACTATCACACTCTCCCTACATGAGACTCTGGTTACAGTTACAGGACTTTTGATTTCGTTACTTTGGAAGTAACGTGAAGCGAATGTCTCACAAATTTATTCATTAACAGATTTACGTAAAGTTAAATGAAAACCCCTTTTGTAGAGATGTACTCTCTCGTGGTGTGATGAAAATGAAACATAAACTATGACTTGTTATAGTTTATCCTAATTGTTTGTAATGTATATGAAACTTAAACTATACCTATTATAGTTTATCAAAATGTTTTCAATGTATAGAAACCTTTTTTGTGTAAGTATAATGTATAGCAAAAACATAACTATGTTTATTATGTCTCATCTTGTAATAATTGTAATAATAAATGATTCTTACCATTTAGTGAACATTTTTCTGTTATATAATTATATCACAACAAAAACACATGCAAAATATGAAGTCATCAACGATTAACACTTTGCTCAACATGTTACAAAGTGTTATGAAAGTTGTAAACTGTAATTTCGTTTTTTTACCATTTCTGCACTGATTTAGAAAAATCACAGAAAAATCATACAAAGTTGAAAACTAAATCCGTAAACTCTGAGAGTTTAGAAAATGTGTCTAGTTTGTTCATAATTTTTATCTTGATTCATAGACAGATCCAACTTCGTAGCTACAGTGATAAGCAGTTTTGTAAAAATCACCATATATTGTAGAAAAACCATCTAAACATGTGCAAGTACTCATTTTAAAGGTATAAACCTTAACTATTTGCGCCTAATAAAATTTTGAAAACTAAAATGTTTAAGATGTGCAAAACAGTCTGTGAATGGAACTAAACTTTCCCGTTGAAAGCGGATGTTTGAGTTTAGTTAAGTTGTTGGTGTTTTAACTTGTATTCTCCCCCTAAAACTTGAAGAAATCATGAAAGCATGGGCGTGTGAACTTACCTTGACTGATTTCAGTAAATGGATGATGAAGAAAAGAAGTTTCCAAGTCAAGAACACTTGGGAGATGCTTGAAGATTCGAATATTCTATGAACAAATATGGTGATATTTGTGTAAGAAATCCATGATTTGAGTGAAAGGATGCAAGATAATCAAGTGTAGGATGAACTTACTTACCAAACTTGGAGGGGAATGCTCACGAATAGCTTTCAAATTCGAGTTTACAGAGAGAAGTTGAGAGAGAGAGAAATAGGTTTGATTCTTGGTGAAAGTGTGTAGAATGTGGGAGAAGTAAAGATTTTTCAGCCTTGATCACCCTCATATGTTGGAGAAAGAGGGTGAAAGGACAAATAGTTGACTAAGTAATGATGAATAGTGACTAGGTATGGCCATGGAGTGGGTGTGGGGGATTGCTTATGTCATAACTTAAAGGTAAGGTCAACACTCCACCTCAATATCTTACCCACTAGATTTTATTCTTAGACAATGATTTCCCTTAAAATGTGTTTAAATTATGAATATACATAGGGTTTTATATGTCAAAATATGAGTTTGGGTGAAAATCCCACATCAAAATCATGAAAAATGAGCTTAAAACGAAGTTGGGGTCGAAAACCGGGAAAAAGGGCGAAATCTGCGAAAATTCGGATTCTGGGCTGAGGGTTCGGTCCCTGGGAAGCCAAAAACTGAAGGTAACCTTGGCTGCATGATGAGAACCAAGAGAAGGTTTTGGCCGTGAAATTTCGCAGGCAAGAAGGGAAAATGGAGTGAAGGTGAAAGTAAGAAGGGAAGCAAAAGCGAAGTCGGTCTCGGTTCATTTCGGTTCGCATGGGTTTTTATCCTGTTGTTTCGGTTTCGGTCCTCCGAGGTTCGGTCCTTCAGGTTTCGGTTTTGGTTGTTTCGGCTTCGGCTCTTCGGAATTTCGGTTTAGGGGTTTCGGTTCTTAGGGTTTCGGCCTTAAGAGGGTTTGCCCCTAATAGGTTGTTTTTCAAGTAAACTTCCTGTTTTGCATGGTTTTTGGCTAAGTTAAGGTTTGGGTTGCCCCCAAATCATTATGGAAAGTTGAGGGAGTTTATGAGAGAGATTTGGGAGAGATTTGGTAGAGAGAGAGATTGATAAAGAGAGATTGAGAGAGACTTCGTTTGTGACCTTTTTGGATGTTTAGCTTCGCAACGCAAGGTTTGAAAACCCTGTTAAGCCTCGTTATGATTGATATATGCCCCTGAGGGGTATGGAATAATGTGTTATTGAATAGCTTCATCACTTACCCCGATTAGGGTTTAGAATTTCTGAACATACGAACTTTCCAGGTGATTACTTTGTATTAACATGGCGAGTTGTACAACTTTAAAAATAATGCATACCCTTATATACCAGGGTTAGCTACGTTGACCTATTTGACTTGTTGACTTTATTTGACTTTGGATAAACCAAAATTTGACGATTGTCACATCATCCCCCCTTAGAAGGAATTTCGTCCGGAAATTAATGTTTTGACAGTGACTTCAAGAGTTTGGGAAGAGGTGCGGATACTTCTGTTTCATCTGATCCTCACGTTCCCAGGTGAATTCGGGTCCTCGTTTAGCATTCCAATGGACCTTCACAATAGGAATACGACTTTGCTTTGTTCTTTTGATATCCTGATCCTTGATTTTAACCGGTTCCTCTATGAAGTGGAGACTCTCGTTAACTTCAATTTCATCGAGTGGTATCACGAGGGTCTCATCGGATAGAAATTTCTTTAAGTTATATACATGGAAGGTAGGATGTACGTTATTAAGTTCCTGTGGTAGCCGGAGTTTGTACGCCACGGGGCCAATCTTGGCAAGGATTTCGAATGGCCCGATGTACCTAGGGTTTAGTTTCCCACGTTTACCAAAACATATCATACCTTTCCAGGGTGAGACCTTCAGTAGTACACGGTCTCCAACCTGGAATTCCAAAGGTTTGTGTCGCTTATCATCGCAACTCTTTTGTTGGTCACGAGATGCTTTTAGTCTTTCCCGTATTTGAGCGATCTTTTCCGTGGTTTCCCTTATGATTTCAGGACTAGTGAGGGTGCTATTTGGGACTTGTCCCTTTGCTAGATGTGTGTCCCCCACTTCGGCCCAACACAAAGGTGATCTACACTTCCGACCATATAGAGCTTCGATCTGAGTGACCTTGATGCTAGTATAATAGCTATTATTGTAAAAGAATTCGACGAGTGGTAAGTGGGTATCCCATGCCTTACCAAAGTCTATCACACAAGCTCTCAACATGTCTTCAAGCGTTTGTGTGGTTCTTTCGCTCTGCCCGTCAGTTTGTGGGTGGTAGGTTGTACTCATGTCCAGCCTAGTTCCCAGAGATTTTTGTAAAGAGTGCCAAACTCGTGAAGTGAATCTACTATCTCTGTCGGAGATAATGGATATTGGCACTCCATGTAGTCATACAATCTATTTCATGTAGGTTCTGGTCAGTTTCTCCATCTTGTTAGTCTCCTTGATCGGCAAGAAGTGCACGGATTTGGTCAGCCTGTCGACGATTACCCAAATGGTATCCAGTCCAACCGTTGTCTTGGGTAACTTGGTTATGAAGTCCATGGTTATCCATTCCCACTTCCACTCGGGTATTTATGGTTGTTGAAGTAAGCCCGACGGTTTTTGGTATTCTACTTTATCCTTGGCGCAAGTCAGACACTTGCCCACGTAAGTAGCAATCTCTGACTTCATGTTCGGCCAACAATATAACTTATTGAGATCCAAATACATTTTATCTGCACCTGGGTGGATGGAGTATGAAGTTCTATGTGCTTCGTTCATAACAACGTCTCAGAACCCACCGAACCTCGGGGTCCAAATTCGATTCATGAGATAACGAGCTCCGTCGTCTTTGACTTCAAGGTTCTTATCCATTCCCCGTAATGCCTCACCCATCACATTTTCTGGTTTTAAGTCCTCTAGTTGGGCCTCTTTGATTTGCATGGACAGGTGTGAATGGATTGTCATTGTTAGTGACTTTACTCGACGTCCCGAGTATTCTTTTCTGCTTAAGGCATCTGCTACTACATTGTCCTTGCCCGGATGATAGCGAATCCCGTACTCATAATCATTAAGAAGTTCTACCCATCGTCTCATGTTGAGCTATTTTTGATTGAGGATATGCTGGAGACTCTTATGATCAGTGAAGATAGTGCACTTTGTACCGTAGAGGTAGTGCCTCCAGATCTTCAGGGCAAACACTACTGCTCCTAATTCGAGGTCATGGGTAGTGTAGTTAACTTCGTGTGTTTTAAGTTGTCTCGAGGCATAGGAGATGACGTTTCCTCTTTGCATGAGTACACATCCGCGACCTTGATTTGAAGCATCGCAATACACCACAAAATCCTCAGTCCCTTCTGGGAGAGTCAAGATCGGTGCGCTGTACAGGGCTTGTTTCAACGTTTGGAAGGCAGCTTCTTGTTTAGCCTCCTATATAAACGCTGCACCCTTCTCAGTTAGGGTGGTGAGTGGTTTTGCGATCTTGGAAAATTTTTGAATGAATCTTCAGTAATATCCCGCAATCCCTAAGAATTATCGGATTTCCGTTGGTGTTGTCGGTGTAGCCCAGTTTTCGATCGCCTTGATTTTAGAGGGATCCACGTGTATCCCTTTTTCGCTAACCACATGGCCAAGGAATCCCACTTCTCGGATCCAAAATTCGCACTTAGAGAGTTTAGCATAAAGCTTCTCGGCTCTTAGTGTCTCCAATATTAGTCATAGATGCTGGTTGTGCTCTTCTTAGCTCCGTGAATAGACTAAAATATCATCAATGAATACGATTACGAATTTGTCTAAGTAGGCCGACACACTCGGTTCATTAGGTCCATGAACACTGCAGGCGCGTTCGTTAGACCGAAGGGCATCACCACAAATTCGTAATGACCGTAGCGCGTTCTGAAAGCTATCTTGGGAATTTCATCCTCTTGAACTCGTAGTTGATGGTATCCCAACCTCAAGTCGATTTTTGAAAAGTAACTCGCTCCTTGAAGTTGGTCAAAGAGATCGTCGATTCGGGGTAAAGGATATCGATTATTGACGGTGAGTTTGTTTAATTCCCGGTAGTCGATGCACATGCGAAAAGATCCGTCCTTCTTCTTCACAAAGAGGACTGGTGCTCCCCAGGGTGAAAAGCTTGGTCTAATGAACCCTTTGCTTAACAACTTGTTCAGTTGACTGGACAATTCTTGCATTTCCGCCGGTGCTAGGCGGTATGGAGCTTTGGCTACGGGGGTAGCTCCGGGGACCAAGTCCATTCGGAATTCGACTTGTCGTGCAAGTGGTACACCTGGAAGGTCTTATGGGAACACGTCGGGAAAGTTATAGACTTCTAGGATGTCTTTGATGTCCTTCGTTTCTTGTTTCTTGTCTACCACATGGGCTACGAAAGCATGGTACTCCTTTCGGAGGTACTTTTGAGCCTTGACGCAAGAAATGATCTGTAAGTTTGTACTGGGTTTATCGCCGTAGATGAGAAGGGTTTCGCCATTTGGCAGATTAAGGCAGACGACCCTTTCATAACATAAAATGTTGACACGATGATAACTTAACCAATCCATACCAACGATGATGTCGAAACTTTTTATTGTGACCGTCATTAGGTCGATTTTGAACGAATGATTGTCTAGAGTGAGGGTACACCTTGTGTATATGTCACTAGTGCGCTCTGCCTTTCCGTTTTCCATTTCTATGACGTATGTATCTTTTAGTGATTGGGGATTTTGTTTAAGTAATTGTTTGTATTGATGGCTCATGAAACTCCTCTCTGCCCCACTGTCGAAAAGTATACATGCATATGAGTTATTGAGGAGGAACGTACCAGTAACCACCGTGGGGTCCTTAATTGCTTCCCCTTGTCCTATAGCTAGGACTCTCCCTACACCCCCAGCATTGCCGTTTTGTGCCTTTGGGCAGTCTCGTTTGAAGTGCCACGTTTCCGCATAGCCGTAGCAGGCTCGACTTGCTCCGGTGTTGGTGACTTGAGTGATGGGTTGGGCTGGCACTTTACAGAATCGAGCAATATGCCCCTTCTTGTTGCAATTGATGCAGTGCATTTCCCGACAAGCACCGGTGTGGTAGAAGTCGCACATATTGCACTTGGGAAGGATCCCAACATATTGCCTTAGTGGTGTTTGAGTGGCAGGAGTAGTGGCAGCACGAACAACAACTATATGTTGTTTCTTGGCCGAGTCTGGTACAGGCTGTTTCTTCTTGTTGCTCGAGAACTTTCTTTTATTGTTCCCTCCTTTTTCTTGATCAGGGGTGGTGGTCGTAGTACCATGGCTGGCCCTATGGTCGATAAGTTGTTGTGCTAACTCCCTGGCACTGTCAAAAGTAGTGGGTTTTGAGGCCAACACACTATCTTGAATATGGGATGATAGTCCCCAAAGGTATCGTTCCACCTTCTTTTCTTCCGGAGTGACCATTGATGGACAAAGGAGTGCTAGGTCATTGAATTGGGCAGTATAAGCTTCAAGGTCAGAGCCCGAGATCTTGAGACTCCAGAGTTCTTGTTCGAGTTTTTGCACCTCGTCCCTTGGGCAATACTCCTTCAGCATCATAGCTTTTAAGTCTTCCCAGCTTAAGGAGTTATCCACTGCGAGAGTAAGTGACTTAACTCGGCCATTCCACCATGTGAGGGCCCTGCCGGTGAAAGTGAATGTCGCGTACTTGACTTTGCTCGTTTCGGGACAAGCACAAACTTCGAAGACTGCTTTGGTCCTCTTGAACCATTGCATCAGTGCGATGACGCCCCCGCTTCCATTGAAAGAATCGGGCTTGCCATTGGTGAAGTCTTTGTAAGTGCATTCTTTTGTAGGCCCCGTACTATCCCCATGGTTAGAGTGTGTAGCACCAAATCCAGAACCACCAGCATCGTTTGTACCCATCTATGACATTGCGGCCGCCACGGCTGCTGTTACTGCAACCTGGAACATCACGTAATCAAACTGTGGAGGCGGTGGCAGAGGAGGTGGTGGTGCTGTGCTGGTGGAAGGTCTGGGTCTTTTCCTTGGCGGCATAGTTCTGTCATAAGTTTTAAAGACGAAAAGTCGATGAGTCTTCAATAGTAAGGATGAGTCGGGTGCTATTTGAGCTATATTATCAGTATTATGTCCCGACTTTATTGTATTTTCAAGCAATTCACAAATAAAGTCTATACAAATAAACTTATGAATTTAGTAACAACGACTCAACCGGCAGCTTGTGTTTTTGCTGCGTGCCCGATCCACTCCCACAATTCACTCGATGTACACCAATTGTGTGTAATTAAGTTTTGATAAACCGTTGAACCTAATGAGTCTGTCCTAAATCCACAACCAAACAAGGAACATGTTCTAAGGAGGAATCACCGTTTCTAAGTCGAACGCCCCTTAATTACACATAACTTCGAGGTACACCTTAAGAATTTTAGAGTTATCATTTGCAAATAGTTTGTAATATCAAGATATGAGATCCAATGCCAAATATCCAACAATAAATGCATGTCAATTTCATTGATATAAATTCAGTAGATATTGTTTAGGAAATTTTGACCTCATAAGAGGTCCTCATTACATCAATGTAGAGGAAAAATTTTGACAGCATAACAACCCCCGAATAGCGTAAGCACTACTCGAGGCGGGTGGCATCCGGTGGTCCCTGCAAGGCGGCTATGAGTGCCCGCATTGCCCTGATCTCCTCCCTATCCTCGACTGCCTGGCACTCCATTTCAATCATTCGCCTCTCAATTGCGGCCTGACGCTTCCGATACTCTCGAACTTCGCTCCGGGCGATGGCAGCTTCCTGTTGCAGGACCTCAGTGCGATTCCTAGTTTGGTCGTGATCCTGGTCCAAGCACCGAAAGCGGGCTGTTGTGACTTCTGCAGTCGCACCAACCTCCATAATCTGGTTGGTGGATGCCCGGATCCGCTGATCGTGGCGAGCGATGTGGTGAATAATGACAGGGAGGGCTCTGTCGGCCGAGCCTCCCCTGTCGAGGTTGTAGAAACCTTTTTCGTTTCCGTATGGGTGGGGTTGGCCTTGTTCCTGGCTCCAAAATCTTAAGTTCGTCCCCCATTGGGGTGTCGGTCCTGGATAGTCCCGTGCAGGAGCATGTGCAGGGAGTGGGTCATATACCTCGGGGCCCTCTTCTTCGTCTTCTTCCTCCTCTTCTTCTACTTCTTCTTCTTCTTCCTCCGGATCCTCTTCAGCGTCTTCTTCAGGATCCTCCTCAATCATATCCTCGGGTTTTGCCTCGAGCCATCCAGCGTTGCCCTCATTAGGGAAATAAGGGTCTCCAGGTAGGTGGAATCCCGCCAGTTTGTCTGTATGAGAATAGGGGGTAAGAGGCACATAATGAAATAAAAAAAAAATATTGTAGTTTTAGTAACATAAACTACTCCTATAGTATTTTAAATATGTGTGTGACTCTAATTGCAGTTCTTGTATAAGTGTTGGTAGGTTGACAGACTTGTTGCCCACTACTACTATCCTCCGACATATGCTAGTCACTTCTAGGACGAATAAAGTTGATCAGGCTATATTCCTCCTAGACTTAATTACATATCCTAAGGCATAATGTTAGTATACAACTCATCCATTTTTATTTTTCATGATTTTCCCTACGTGTGCCACTATACCGGCATGCATGCATGTACTTATACTTCTTATAAAAATATATATTATATTTTTCAAAAGTATAATTGTAATGAAATGGTTTCGTAAGAGAGTCTTAGTCCCATTGTGTTTATAGTTTGTATATCTTATATGGTTTGATATACTAAGTTCACTATAAACAATGCACTGATACCAATCTGTCACACCCCCGAACGAAGGATGGCGGAAACGTTCGGGGTTGGAGGACTTCATGTACAATATCATAACAACGAGTATAATAGTAACCATAGCAAACACAACCAACATAAATATAATTGAAAATGTTACACCATAATATAAGTTTACATGTTTCTAAATCAATTACATTATGTTGACAAAAATGAAATGTTTGACGCCTTAGCGTCCCATCCTCAAAAGCAGCTGTTTACCTGTTTTACTGATTCCCTGAGAATACAAGTAGTTTTAAAAAAAATGTCAACAATTAAGTTGGTGAGTTCATAAGCTTTTGAATGAAATGTTGAAATCCTTTCTTTGTAAAAGTAATGTTTGTTCCAGAAAAATCCAATATTTTCCTTTTAAATTGTATTGTAGTCTTAAATGCCAAGACTAATAATGTACTAGTATTTTTCATGTGAATTGTAAATTTTGCAAGTTTAAATCGACATAAACTCGTTTAATTGAAAGAAAATCCTGTAAATCTTATGTTTTGTTAATCCCCCATGTGAGTTATTATAACCATGCTAAGACTTAGTCGGCCTCGTAATACGACGTTCTTTAGGCATCGCAAAGTTAAATTACACTTGTCACCTCAGACCTGCCGGTCTAGCTGTTGCATGCAGCTCAGGTATGGGTTTGTCAGACCCAATATAGATCTATATACAACTATCACGCTCTCCCTACAAGAGACTCTGGTTACAATTATAGGACTTTTGATTTCGTTACTTTGGAAGTAACGTGAAGTGAATGTCTCACAAATTTATTCATTAACAGATTTACGTAAAGTTAAATGAAAACCCCTTTTTGTAGAGATGTACTCTCTTGTGGTGTGATGAAAATGAATCATAAACTATGACTTGTTATAGTTTATCCTAATTGTTTGTAATGTATATGAAACGTAAATCATACCTATTATAGTTTATCAAAATGTTTTCAATGTATAGAAACCTTTTCTGTGTAAGTATAATGTATAGCAAAAACATAACTACGTTTATTATGTCTCGTCTTGTAATAATTGTAATAATAAATGATTCTTACCATTTAGTGAACATTTTTATGTTATATTATTATATCACAACAGAAAACACACGCAAAATATGAAGTCATAAACGATTAACACTTTGCTCAACATGTTACAAAGTGTTATGAAAGTTGTAAACTGTAATTTCGTTTTTTTACCATTTCTGCACTGATTTAGAAAAATCACAGAAAAATCATACGAGGCCAAAAACTAAATCCGTAAACTCTGAGAGTTTAGAAAATGTGTCTAGTTTGTTCATAATTTTTATCATGATTTTTGGATGTCTCTAACTTGTGTGAAAATGTCCATATTCACAGACGGATCCGAATTCGTAGTTACAGTGATATGCAATTTTATAAAAATCACCATATATTGTAGAAAAACCGTATGAACATGTGCAAGTACTCATTTTAAAGGTATAAACCTGAACTATTTGCGCCTAATACAGTTTTGAAAACTAAAATGTTTAAGATGTTCAAAACAGTCTGTGAATGGAACTAGACTTTACTGTTGAAAGCTAATGTTTGAGTTTAGTCAAGTTGTTGGTGTTTTAACTTGTATTCTGCCCCTAAAACTTGAAGAAAACATGAAAATGTGGGGGTTTGAACTCACCTTGACTTATTTTAGTAGATGGATGATGAAGAAAAGGAGTTTCCAAGTCAAGAACACTTGGGAGATGCTTGAAGATTTGAAGATTCTATGAACAAATATGGTGATATTTGTCTAAGAAACCCATGATTTGAGTGAAAGGATGCAAGATAATCAAGTTGAGGATGAAGTTACTTACCAAACTTATAGGGGAATGCTCAAGAATAGCCTTCAAATTCGATTTTAGAGAGAGAGAGAGAGTGAGAGAGAGAGAGAGAAATGGGTTTGATTCTTGGTGAAAGTGTGTAGAATGTGGGAGTAACAGCTATACAACTTCTCATAGTTAATATGTGTAGGGGCTGTTCCTGTAATTTTCTATTTTCTCATTCCTTTTTTGTATTTATTGTATCTATTTATAGTCTTCTCCTGTTATCAAGGAGATCATTCGATCTAATTCACTTTCATGGTATCAGAGCGTTAATCGTCTCCTGTTTCCTCTTCTTGCCCTTCTCTCTTCCGTATTTTCTTCTTTCTTCTTCTTCTGTTCTTCCCTCCCTCCGCCTCCATGGCTAATTCTTCTGATGCATCAATCCCATTAAACACATTGATGCACATGATAACTGTTAAACTCAATTCCACCAATTACCTGTTATGGAAGCATCAGATGCACCCTATATTAACCTATCAAGACTTATTCTATCATGTTGATGGCTTTCTCCCGTGTCCACCCAGCACCATTACTGTTGCAGAAAAAGTGGTTGTGAACCCTGAATTCACGTCCTGGGTCAATGCCGATCAGCGCTGCATCATCATTCTTCAAGCCTCTTTATCGGAGGAAGCCATCACTGTTATCGTGGGTCTGACTTCCGCTAGACAAATCTGGGTTGCACTTGAAAAAGCTTATGGTAACTCATCGATTGAACGGGTCCATAATCTCCGTGACCAACTTCGCTTGATCCAGAAAGGAACCAAGACAGTTGCTGAGTTTGGTTTCATCCGGGCTCTACCTCACTCCGCTACACCCCCAGTCGCATTCAACGCCAATTTTGAACCACCTGTGACTGCTTCGACTGCTCCTGGAAATCGTGGGGGTCATGGACCCTATCGTGGTAGTAACAATGGAGGGTCTCGCGGTGGTCATGGCAATCGGGGTGGCAGACACAGTCCCCATTGTCAACTGTGTCGCACCAATGGTCATTATGCCAATGCTTGTCCCGATTTAAAGAAATTTGCTGCTGGGATCGATGTGAAGGACAATGACCTAGCCACTGCCTTCTTATCTCAATGCCATGTCTCGTCTCCGGTTCCTGATTGGTTTGTTGACTCCGGCGCAACCGATCGTATGACTTCCACCACTTACTCGGTCTCCGATGCTTCATCTACCATAGGTACCGAATCTGTTACCTTTGGTAATGGCAAGTCACTCCCTGTCACTCATAAAGGGCACTCAATACTCAATAATAATCTCCGTTTGAATGACATCTTGGTTGTACCGAAAGGAAGAACGTTGAGAATTGAAGTTGTCTCAACAATTGTGGAAAGTATAAAGAAAGCTTAAGAGGAAGCTTTAGAGAAAAATGATCGAAAGGAAGAACGTTTGGGCAAAACGTTAGTGTTCGGTACAAACAACCAAGGGTTGAAGGTATTTCAAGAAAGAATTTGGGTACCTAAGACGGGCGGAATAAGAGATCTTCTGATGGAAGAAGCTCACAAGACCATGTACTCAATTCATCCCGACAGTAAGAAAATGTATAGGGATCTAAAACCCTATTATTGGTGGCCGACGATGAAGCTCGATGTTGCTAAGTATGTGGCCGAGTGTGTAACTTGTGCTAGGGTTAAGGCACAACATCAGAAACCGTATGGGAGTTTAGAACCTTTACCCGTACCCATGGGTAAATGGGAAGACGTCACCATGGATTTTGTGACTAAGCTGCCCAGAACAAGGAACGGTCACGACATGATTTGGGTGGTCGTTGATCGCTTCACTAAGAGTGCGCATTTCATAGCGGCCAAAGAGAAATGGTCTATGGATAAACTTGCGAATTCTTACGTGAAGGAAATTGTGAGGCTTCACGGTGTTCCGTTAACGATTGTGTCCGATCGTGACAGCCGTTTTACCTCAAGGTTTTGGAGGAGTTTACAAGAGGAATTGGGTACCAAGTTGTGTTTGAGTACAGCTTACCATCCGCAAACCGATGGTCAGAGCGAGCGAACGATTCAAACATTGGAGGATATGCTGAGAGCATGTACCCTAGAATTCCAAGGTAACTGGGATGAACACTTACCTTTAGTAGAATTCTCCTATAATAATAGTTTCCACTCAAGCATTAAGATGGCACCTTATCACGCTTTGTATGGGGAGAAGTGTCGAACGCCATCATGTTCACTGGAAGCTGGGGAAAAGCAATTTATGGGACCTGAAATAGTCCATGAGACTGCTGAAAAGTTGAAAGTGACAAGGGAAAGGATGTTAGCTGCTCAAGATCGACAAAAGAGTTATGCTGACAAGAAAAGACAACCGATATCCTTCGATGTTGGAGATACGGTTTTACTTAAAGTCTCGTCGTGGAAGGGACTTATAAGATTTGGGAAACGAGGGAAGTTGAGTCCAAGGTTTATCGGACCATTTAAAGTTCTTCAGAGGATCGGGAATCAAGCTTACAAGATAGAGTTACCGGAAGAACTAGAGGGTATTCATAACACCTTTCATGTGTGTTATTTGAGAAAGTTCACAGGAGATGTGCCCGACATAATTCCAATTTCTGAGTTAAGGTTGGATGAAAACAAGAGGTTGATCGAAGAACCCGAGGCAATCGTTGACCGTAAGACTATGAAGTTACGACGCAAGATGGTCGATTTAGTGCTTGTGCGCTGGAAACATACGAATGGACCAAATCTCACTTGGGAAACGGAGAGTGACATGATGAGTCGCTACCTGCAGTTGTTTGGTGATATGTGATTCCGGGGACGTAATCATCTTAAGGGGGAGAGAATTGTAACACTCGTGTTTCTAGCCTAGGCATTTATATTGAGTTGATAGTCTAGGTTAACCTTTGTAACTCATTTTGAAGAAATGAAAAGGAGTTATGTGAATATTATGTGAATTATGTGTTTTATGCTTAATTATTAGGGCTTAATTAATTAAGAATAAAAATAAGCGTCAAAATTAAAGTGTGAGATAAGCCCGATATCTTTACATAAAGTTGTAGTGGTCGAAAGAAGGATTTCGGGGATATAAAGAATACCAAAATCCGAGTTATAACGAAGAAGTTATGACCTGTCGAAGTTTCGCGACAAAACCGGCACGGTGCTGAATGTCGTAAAAAGTGAGTTTTTGATAAACTACTTTTTTAGCCTTAGTAATCTAAACGAAAGTCGTAGTATTCATTAAACCGAGAAGTTCGATCAAAAGAACGCCCAAATCTGACTTCGTATGAGGAAGTTATGATTTTTCGAAGTTTCAGCGTAGCAGTAGACAGCTAAAAACTCGAATTTTAGATCGAGCGATTTTTAGCCAACACAACCTAAACGAGAATTGAAGGTCTCGTCATTAGGAGCACAACGGTAAAAAGTCTGACGAAAACGGACGTCGGATGAAGAAGTTATGAATTTTTAACGGATTTTCTGTCCCGGTCTGTTAAAAATAATAATATAAAATTTAAAGTCAAAATTAGCCGACGAAGTCTAAACGGAAGTTGTAGATCGTAATTTTAGCTACGCGTGCATATAAAGAACGTCAAAAACGGAGCTCGTATGCGAAAGTTATGGATTTTAGAAGTTTTGGCGCGAAAACCGAGAAATTTCGCATAGTCACAATTGCCATGTCACCCTCGCTTAGAAAGTGACACGTGTCCTGCTGAGTCACCTGGCTGCTGAGTCATGCGAGCCACGTGTCCTCTTCTGATTCGACCGAGGAGGAGGCCCAATCCGAAGCAGCCAGCTCCCCAGCCGAAGCTTCGCCCAGCTGCCGCGTGTGTCCGAGCCTCGCATAGCCTAGCTCCGAGCCTCGCAGGTGCGCCAGCAAGCCGCGATCCACTTAGAAGCTGCCAGCGAGCCCTCGCATGTGCGAGCCATGTGCGAGCCACCCCCTCTGCGAGCCTTCTTAGCCGTCGGATCAGGAGACTTCTCAGCCAATGGATCAGAACTTCGGACCCTATAAATAGAAGGGTACCTGCGAGGGTTCCCGGTTACTTTTGGAATTTTGTCACCTTTAACCCCTATACCCATATTTTCTTCATCTTAACATCCCGCAAAGCCCCGGTATCAATTGTAAAGCCCGGAATACCCCACGAAGTGCCCGAGAAGCCTGGAAAATTTATCTTTCCGGTTTCGAAGCCTGACCTTTCGCAGAGCCCGGTTTCTCAATAAAACTCCCGGTTTTATTAGAAACGATCGTTTTAGGAAACGAATTGCTGCCCAATTTTCACCAAAATACGTGAGTGTGTAGTTACTTTCAATTTACACATAGATATGAAGTATTTACCTTGAAATCCGTGTTATGTGTAAATATGCTAATTGTTTATTCGAGGTGACTGTTGAATTGATGTTTTATACAAGTTTTAAACTGTATATGCTTTTTATCTACTAAATATGTTGGGTAGAACATGGGTAGATGAAATAGTTGATGTGTGTTAAAATGGTGAGAGGCCTCGATGTTGATGTTGTTGTTGTTGTTGTAGTCATCTAGCGAAGTATAGATGACAACCACGGACTTTCTAGACAGTCCAGTGGAACACTAGCAGGTTCGCAACTTGTAGGTGTTGATGAATTAAATGTTCATTGGCGTACTTCATCCCCCTCATGGTTGCCTTAAGGACATGTATGGCTGAGGAAACCCCTTAGCAGTAGTGTCCATCCCGATGATAATCCTTAGGCTAGGTCCCTTGTGATAGATGTTTAGGGACGTAAAGTGAGGACAACAGGAATGGGTAATCAGGGTTATTGTTGATTGGTGAACTTAATAAGTATATTATTATTGTGGGTTGAAAACCCTATATGCTCACCAGGCTCCCAAGCCTGACCCACTCAGTTTTATGATTACAGGTAGTGGACCCCGAGCATAGTCGGAGGATGACGAGAGATTTTTGGATTATAGGCCAGTAGTTGTAAATAACTGTTGAAAGGCTTATAATGTCTTGTTTATGCTTTTGATCTGTATCGGAACATGACATCCCGAGGTTTTGATGTATATGGAAAATATATACCTTCTTAATGAAGGATTTTGATAAACTTTTATCATATATTGTTTGGGGACCAATTCCGCAATATCTTATAAAAAGATTTCTCTTATTTTATTTTAAAAAGCATAAATTAAATCGGTCTTTTCTGGCCGAGAAATATGGGGATGTCACAGTTGGTATCAGAGCATTAGTTTAAGCGAACTAAGAAATTGTAGAATTTCTAGACTTGAACTTAGAATGCTAAGTGATGATTGTGAGACGAGTGTCTACCATATTTTAGACACGAGCACTAGTTTATTTTAGGGAAGATGCCTAAAATGCCCTTATGTGCTAAATGCTATGTGTTTGCCATGTGTGCCATTATTTGTTCGGATCTATGGTCTGTTGCCGACCGGATCTGGAAACCTTATGTGTGTAGGATTCTAAGCGTATGAATACGAGATTAGAACTAACATGTAAACGTTTCAGAGTGATAAGGGAATTGACATGTCTAACAAGGATAAAGACCTAAATTTCGCCTTATTCGGTATATAGATTGTAATGGCAAGAACCCGTAGTGGAGCTGGAAATGCAAACTGAAACCAACAACCTCAACCTCCAGTGGTGGAACAGGTGCCTATAGTAGGAGCTGCACCCAAACCCATCACCATGGCTGGAGTACGAACTATGATTCAGGCCATGTTGGCTGAACAGAGGGAGGAATTGAGGCAAATGTTGCTGAACGACAGGGATGAACCTTCAGTTCCTGTTGAACAACGTGAACTAAATGACAATCGATCTGAAGAAGGGAACAATAGAAGATCGGTTGGTCATAGTGAACCGCTTGTGGTTGGGAGGAATAACCACGAGGGTAGAGTGGAGAGAAATGGGTGCAAGTATAAGGACTTTATGACTTGCAAGCCATCGACCTTCAATGGAAAAGAAGATCCTGTCGGAGTAATGGACTGGATCTCGGAAATGGAGTTGGCTTTCTTGACTTGTGATTGCCAAGGCAAGTTAGAAACTACGTTTGCAGTACGTCAGTTCAGGGGTAGTGCTGCTCGTTGGTGGAGCACTTTGGGGAAAACCCTAAGCCCTAAAGAGCCACTGCAATTAACTTGGGCAGAGTTCTTGGTGCACTTCAAGCGCAAGTACTGCTCGGCCCAAAACGTACTTGAGTTAGAAAACCAATTTCTAACGTTGCAGAAGGGGAGTATGACCGTTGACGAATATACAAATAACTTCACAGACAAAATGGAGTTTGCTTTGCGTATTGTCCCATATGAGTTGGCAAAAATAGACAGGTACGCAAAGGGACTTCCATGGGAGTATGCGGTGCCAGTACGTCAGGCACTTACTTTGGAGGCAGCTATCTGGGCTGCCAAGTCTGTTGAAGATATGATAAAAGGGAGAGCCGCCAGCAAGGTTGAAGTTGGCGAAAAGAGAAAGTTTGAAGGAACTTCAGGTTCCAATAAAAAGAACAAATTCTCGAAGACTGGTTCGAGAAAGTTTGGAGGAGGAAGCGAAGCCAAGTGGTGTGACAAGTGTAGGAAGAAACATGCTGGGAAGTGCAGCGTGGAAGTCACTTGTTACAAATGTGGAAAGCCAAGGCATTATGCCAATGAATGCACCTTCAATAAGAACGTATGTTTTGGGTGCAATGAAGAAGAGCATATTTTGAGGGTCTGCCCGAAGAAAGAAGGACGTAGCAAAACCCAATCTAACACCAAAGCCGAAGGTAAGAGCCTTCCAGATGACGCTCGAAGCTGCGAAAGAAGAAGCCGATGTCGCTTTAGGTACCTTTCTCGTAAACGAATTGCCTGCCCAAATTTTGTTTGATTCTGGAGCCAATTACTCCTTTATATCGCATGAATTTGGTACAAAGCTAGCTTTGCCTGTAGATATGCTAGTTAATGCTATAATAGTCGAGATTGCTAGTGGCAAGTTTGTACCTGTTAGCCATCGTATGAAAAACATCCTCATTGACTTGGATGGGAATAAGTTCCAAGAGGAATTATTGCCTATCGAGTTAAATGGATTCGACATAGTTTTAGGAATGGATTGGCTTAGCGCCAACGACGTAGAAATACTATGTAGAAAGAAGATAGTAAAAGTAAACCCGCCAGGGAAAGAGTCGTTTATGGTGTATGGAGACAAACGCAGAGTAAACTCTGGAATCATTTCCCTAATGAAAGCCAGAAAGTGTTTGGCCAAGGGATGCACATCATATCTAGCGTTCGTGATCGATGCCAAGATGGAAAAGAAGGAGGTACAGAATATTCCGGTGGTGTGTGATTATCCGGAAGTCTTTCCCGAAGATCTTCCCGGATTGCCCCCTGATCGACAAGTAGAATTTCGTATCGACTTGTTACAAGGAACGACGCCGATAGGGAAAGCACCTTATCGATTAGCGCCAACCGAAATGAAGGAACTTATGACACAACTTCAGGAGTTATTGGACAAAGGTTTTATTCGACCTAGTTCATCACCCTGGGGAGCCCCTGTGTTATTTGTAAAGAAGAAAGACGGAAGCATGAGAATGTGCATCGATTACAGAGAGCTGAACAAAGTGACGATAAAGAACAAGTACCCATTGCCAAGGATCGATGACTTGTTCGACCAGTTGCAGGGTTCGAGCTATTTCTCGAAGATCGATCTTAGGTCGGGATACCATCAACTAAAGGTGAGAGAGCAGGACATCGAAAAGACTGCTTTTAGAACGAGATATGGACACTATGAATTTTTGGTAATGTCGTTCGGACTAACCAATGCCCCAGCAGCTTTCATGGATTTGATGAATAGGGTTTGTAAACCATTCTTAGATAAATCCGTGATAGTATTCATAGATGATATCTTGATTTATTCGAAAAGCAAGCAGGAGCATGAAAAGCATCTGCGTGAAGTGCTAGAAGTCCTGAAAAAGGAGAAGTTGTATGAAAAGTTTTCCAAGTGTGAATTTTGGATTCAAGAAGTCCAATTTTTAGGTCATGTGGTTAACCAAGAAGGGATAATGGTCGACCCAGCAAAGATTGAAGCTGTAATGAAGTGGGAAGAACCAAAAAGTCCTACGGAGATTCAAAGCTTTTTAGGATTAGATGGATATTACCAAAGGTTTATCCAAGGCTTTTCTTCGATTGCTACTCCATTAACAGCTTTCACCCACAAAGGAGCCACTTATGCTTGGAATGAGAAGAATAAGGAAGCCTTTGAGAAGTTGAAGAAGAGATTGTGTGAAGCACCGATTCTTTCATTGCCTGAAGGAGTTGATGACTTTGCAGTTTATAGCGATGCATCCGGATTTGGGTTAGGTTGTGTTCTGACCCAAAGGGATAAAGTGATCGCGTATGCATCGAGGCAATTGAAGGAGCATGAAAAGAACTACCCCACTCATGATCTGGAGTTGGCAGCGGTAGTATTTGCCTTAAAGATATGGAGGCATTATGTTTATGGCACCAAGTGTAAACTTTTCACTGATCATATGAGTCTCCAATATCTCTTTAATCAGAAGGAATTGAACATGAGGCAACGACGCTGGCTAGAGTTACTCAAGGACTACGACTGTGAGATACTTTACCACCCTGGTAAAGCAAATGTTGTTGCCGATGCTCTCAGTCGGAAGGTAAACCTTGAAAAGAAAAGGCCAAGAGCGTTGAGAATTGAAGTTGTCTCGACAATTGTGGAAAGTATAAAGAAAGCTCAAGAGGAAGCTTTAGAGAAAAATGACCGAAAGGAAGAACGTTTGGGCAAAACGTTAGTGTTCGGTACAAACAACCAAGGATTGAAGGTATTTCAAGATAGAATTTGGGTACCTAAGACGGGCGGAATAAGAGATCTTGTGATGGAAGAAGCTCACAGGACCATGTACTCAATTCATCCCGGCAGTACGAAAATGTATAGGGATCTAAAACCCTATTGTTGGTGGCCGACGATGAAGCTCGATGTTGCTAAGTATGTGGCCGAGTGTGTAACTTGTGCTAGGGTTAAGGCACAACATCAGAAACCGTATGGGAGTCTAGAACCTTTACCCGTACCCATGGGTAAATGGGAAGACGTCACCATGGATTTTGTGACTAAACTGCCCAGAACAAGGAACGGTCACGACATGATTTGGGTGGTCATTGATCGCTTCACTAAGAGTGCGCATTTCATAGAGGCCAAAGAGAAATTGTCCATGGATAAACTTGCGAATTCTTACGTGAAGGAAATTGTGAGGCTTCACGGTGTTCCGTTAACGATTGTGTCCGATCGTGACGGCCGTTTTACCTCAAGGTTTTGGAGGAGTCTACAAGAGGAATTGGGTACCAAGTTGTGTTTGAGTACAGCTTACCATCCGCAAACCGATGGTCAGAGCGAGCGAACGATTCAAACATTGGAGGATATGCTGAGAGCATGTACCCTAGAATTCCAAGGTAACTGGGATGAACACTTACCTTTAGTAGAATTCTCCTATAATAATAGTTTCCACTCAAGCATTAAGATGGCACCTTATCACGCTTTGTATGGGGAGAAGTGTCGAACGCCATCATGTTGGCTGGAAGTTGGGGAAAAGCAGTTTATGGGACATGAAATAGTCCATGAGATTGCTGAAAAGTTGAAAGTGATAAGGGAAAGGATGTTAGCTGCTCAAGATCGACAAAAGAGTTATGCTGACAAGAAAAGACAACCGATATCCTTCGATGTTGGAGATTCGGTTTTACTTAAAGTCTCGTCGTGGAAGGGACTTATAAGATTTGGGAAACGAGGGAAGTTGAGTCCAAGGTTTATTGGACCATTTAAAGTTCTTCAGAGGATCGGGAATCAAGCTTACAAGCTAGAGTTACCGGAAGAACTAGAGGGTATTCATAACACCTTTCATGTGTGTTATTTGAGAAAGTTCACAGGAGATGTGCCCGACATAATTCTAATTTCTGAGTTAAGGTTGGATGAAAACAAGAGGTTGATCGAAGAACCTGAGGCAATCGTTGACCGTAAGACTATGAAGTTACGACGCAAGATGGTCGATTTAGTGCTTGTGCGCTGGAAACATACGAATGGACCAAATCTCACTTGGGAAACGGAGAGTGACATGATGAGTCGCTACCTGCAAATGTTTGGTGATATGTGATTCCGGGGACGTAATCATCCTAAGGGGGAGAGAATTGTAACACTCATGTTTCTAGCCTAGGCATTTATATTGAGTTGATAGTCTAGGTTAACCTTTGTAACTCATTTTGAAGAAATGAAAAGGAGTTATGTGAATATTATGTGAATTATGTGTTTTATGCTTAATTATTAGGGCTTAATTAATTAAGAATAAAAATAAGCGTCAAAATTAAAGTGTGAGATAAGCCCGATATCTTTAGATAAAGTTGTAGTGGTCGAAACAAGGATTTCGGGGATATAAAGAATACCAAAATCCGAGTTATAACGAAGAAGTTATGACCTGTCGAAGTTTCGCGACAAAACCGGCACAGTGCTGAATGTCGTAAAAAGTGAGTTTTTGATAAAATACTTTTTTAGCCTTAGTAATCTAAACTAAAGTCGTAGTATTCGTTAAACCGAGAAGTTCGATAAAAAGAACGCCCAAAGAAGCCCGACCTTTCGCAGAGCCCGGTTTCTCAATAAAACTCCCGGTTTTATTAGAAACGATCATTTTAGGAAACGGATTGCTGCCCGATTTTCACCAAAATACGTGAGTGTGTAGTTACTTTCAATTTACACATAGATATGAAGTATTTACCTTGAAATACGTGTTATGTGTAAATATGCTAATTGTTTATTCGAGGTGACTGTTGAATTGTTGTTTTATACAAGTTTTAAACTGTATATGCTTTTTATCTACTAAATATGTTGGGTAGAACATGGGTAGATGAAATAGTTGATGTGTGTTAAAATGGTGAGAGGCCTCGATGTTGATGTTGTTGTTGTTGTTGTAGTCATCTAGCGAAGTATAGATGACGACCACGGACTTTCTAGATAGTCCAGTGGAACACTAGCAGGTTTGCAACTTGTAGGTGTTGATGAATTAAATGTTCATTGGCGTACTTCATCCCCCTAATGGTTTCCTTAAGGACATGTATGGCTGAGGAAACCCCTTAGCAGTAGTGTGCATCCCGATGATAATCCTTAGGCTAGGTCCCTTGTAATAGGTGTTTAGGGACGTAAAGTGAGGACAACAGGAATGGGTAATCAGGGTTATTGTTGATTGGTGAACTTAATAAGTATATTATTATTGTGGGTTGAAAACCCTATATGCTCACCAGGCTCCCAAGCCTGACCCACTCAGTTTTATGATTACAGGTAGTGGACCCCGAGCATAGTCGGAGGATGACGAGAGATTTTTGGATTATAGGCCAGTAGTTGTAAATAACGGTTGAAAGGCTTATAATGTCTTGTTTATGCTTTTGATCTGTATCGGAACATGACATCCCGAGGTTTTGATGTATATGGAAAATATATACCTTCTTAATGAAGGATTTTGATAAACTTTTATCATATATTGTTTGGGGACCAATTCCGCAATATCTTATAAAAAGATTTCTCTTATTTTATTTTAAAAAGCATAAATTAAATCGGTCTTTTCTGGCCGAGAAATATGGGGATGTCACAGTTGGTATCAGAGCATTAGTTTAAGCGAACTAAGAAATTGTAGAATTTCTAGACTTGAACTTAGAATGCTAAGTGATGATTGTGAGACGAGTGTCTACCATATTTTAGACACGAGCACTAGTTTATTTTAGGGAAGATGCCTAAAATGCCCTTATGTGCTAAATGCTATGTGTTTGCCATGTGTGCCATTATTTGTTCGGATCTATGGTCTGTTGCCGACCGGATCTGGAAACCTTATGTGTGTAGGATTCTAAGCGTATGAATACGAGATTAGAACTAACATGTAAACGTTTCAGAGTGATAAGGGAATTGACATGTCTAACAAGGATAAAGACCTAAATTTCGCCTTATTCGGTATATAGATTGTAATGGCAAGAACCCGTAGTGGAGCTGGAAATGCAAACTGAAACCAACAACCTCAACCTCCAGTGGTGGAACAGGTGCCTATAGTAGGAGCTGCACCCAAACCCATCACCATGGCTGGAGTACGAACTATGATTCAGGCCATGTTGGCTGAACAGAGGGAGGAATTGAGGCAAATGTTGCTGAACGACAGGGATGAACCTTCAGTTCCTGTTGAACAACGTGAACTAAATGACAATCGATCTGAAGAAGGGAACAATAGAAGATCGGTTGGTCATAGTGAACCGCTTGTGGTTGGGAGGAATAACCACGAGGGTAGAGTGGAGAGAAATGGGTGCAAGTATAAGGACTTTATGACTTGCAAGCCATCGACCTTCAATGGAAAAGAAGATCCTGTCGGAGTAATGGACTGGATCTCGGAAATGGAGTTGGCTTTCTTGACTTGTGATTGCCAAGGCAAGTTAGAAACTACGTTTGCAGTACGTCAGTTCAGGGGTAGTGCTGCTCGTTGGTGGAGCACTTTGGGGAAAACCCTAAGCCCTAAAGAGCCACTGCAATTAACTTGGGCAGAGTTCTTGGTGCACTTCAAGCGCAAGTACTGCTCGGCCCAAAACGTACTTGAGTTAGAAAACCAATTTCTAACGTTGCAGAAGGGGAGTATGACCGTTGACGAATATACAAATAACTTCACAGACAAAATGGAGTTTGCTTTGCGTATTGTCCCATATGAGTTGGCAAAAATAGACAGGTACGCAAAGGGACTTCCATGGGAGTATGCGGTGCCAGTACGTCAGGCACTTACTTTGGAGGCAGCTATCTGGGCTGCCAAGTCTGTTGAAGATATGATAAAAGGGAGAGCCGCCAGCAAGGTTGAAGTTGGCGAAAAGAGAAAGTTTGAAGGAACTTCAGGTTCCAATAAAAAGAACAAATTCTCGAAGACTGGTTCGAGAAAGTTTGGAGGAGGAAGCGAAGCCAAGTGGTGTGACAAGTGTAGGAAGAAACATGCTGGGAAGTGCAGCGTGGAAGTCACTTGTTACAAATGTGGAAAGCCAAGGCATTATGCCAATGAATGCACCTTCAATAAGAACGTATGTTTTGGGTGCAATGAAGAAGAGCATATTTTGAGGGTCTGCCCGAAGAAAGAAGGACGTAGCAAAACCCAATCTAACACCAAAGCCGAAGGTAAGAGCCTTCCAGATGACGCTCGAAGCTGCGAAAGAAGAAGCCGATGTCGCTTTAGGTACCTTTCTCGTAAACGAATTGCCTGCCCAAATTTTGTTTGATTCTGGAGCCAATTACTCCTTTATATCGCATGAATTTGGTACAAAGCTAGCTTTGCCTGTAGATATGCTAGTTAATGCTATAATAGTCGAGATTGCTAGTGGCAAGTTTGTACCTGTTAGCCATCGTATGAAAAACATCCTCATTGACTTGGATGGGAATAAGTTCCAAGAGGAATTATTGCCTATCGAGTTAAATGGATTCGACATAGTTTTAGGAATGGATTGGCTTAGCGCCAACGACGTAGAAATACTATGTAGAAAGAAGATAGTAAAAGTAAACCCGCCAGGGAAAGAGTCGTTTATGGTGTATGGAGACAAACGCAGAGTAAACTCTGGAATCATTTCCCTAATGAAAGCCAGAAAGTGTTTGGCCAAGGGATGCACATCATATCTAGCGTTCGTGATCGATGCCAAGATGGAAAAGAAGGAGGTACAGAATATTCCGGTGGTGTGTGATTATCCGGAAGTCTTTCCCGAAGATCTTCCCGGATTGCCCCCTGATCGACAAGTAGAATTTCGTATCGACTTGTTACCAGGAACGACGCCGATAGGGAAAGCACCTTATCGATTAGCGCCAACCGAAATGAAGGAACTTATGACACAACTTCAGGAGTTATTGGACAAAGGTTTTATTCGACCTAGTTCATCACCCTGGGGAGCCCCTGTGTTATTTGTAAAGAAGAAAGACGGAAGCATGAGAATGTGCATCGATTACAGAGAGCTGAACAAAGTGACGATAAAGAACAAGTACCCATTGCCAAGGATCGATGACTTGTTCGACCAGTTGCAGGGTTCGAGCTATTTCTCGAAGATCGATCTTAGGTCGGGATACCATCAACTAAAGGTGAGAGAGCAGGACATCGAAAAGACTGCTTTTAGAACGAGATATGGACACTATGAATTTTTGGTAATGTCGTTCGGACTAACCAATGCCCCAGCAGCTTTCATGGATTTGATGAATAGGGTTTGTAAACCATTCTTAGATAAATCCGTGATAGTATTCATAGATGATATCTTGATTTATTCGAAAAGCAAGCAGGAGCATGAAAAGCATCTGCGTGAAGTGCTAGAAGTCCTGAAAAAGGAGAAGTTGTATGCAAAGTTCTCCAAGTGTGAATTTTGGATTCAAGAAGTCCAATTTTTAGGTCTTGTGGTTAACCAAGAAGGGATAATGGTCGACCCAGCAAAGATTGAAGCTGTAATGAAGTGGGAAGAACCAAAAAGTCCTACGGAGATTCGAAGCTTTTTAGGATTAGATGGATATTACCAAAGGTTTATCCAAGGCTTTTCTTCGATTGCTACTCCATTAACAGCTTTGACCCACAAAGGAGCCACTTATGCTTGGAATGAGAAGAATAAGGAAGCCTTTGAGAAGTTGAAGAAGAGATTGTGTGAAGCACCGATTCTTTCATTGCCTGAAGGAGTTGATGACTTTGCAGTTTATAGCGATGCATCCGGATTTGGGTTAGGTTGTGTTCTGACCCAAAGGGATAAAGTGATCGCGTATGCATCGAGGCAATTGAAGGAGCATGAAAAGAACTACCCCACTCATGATCTGGAGTTGGCAGCGGTAGTATTTGCCTTAAAGATATGGAGGCATTATCTTTATGGCACCAAGTGTAAACTTTTCACTGATCATAAGAGTCTCCAATATCTCTTTAACCAGAAGGAATTGAACATGAGGCAACGACGCTGGCTAGAGTTACTCAAGGACTACGACTGTGAGATACTTTACCACCCTGGTAAAGCAAATGTTGTTGCCGATGCTCTCAGTCGGAAGGTAAACCTTGAAAAGAAAAGGCCAAGAGCATTGAGAATTGAAGTTGTCTCGACAATTGTGGAAAGTATAAAGAAAGCTCAAGAGGAAGCTTTAGAGAAAAATGACCGAAAGGAAGAACGTTTGGGCAAAACGTTAGTGTTCGGTACAAACAACCAAGGGTTGAAGGTATTTCAAGATAGAATTTGGGTACCTAAGACGGGCGGAATAAGAGATCTTCTGATGGAAGAAGCTCACAAGACCATGTACTCAATTCATCCCGGCAGTACGAAAATGTATAGGGATCTAAAACCCTATTATTGGTGGCCGACGATGAAGCTCGATGTTGCTAAGTATGTGGCCGAGTGTGTAACTTGTGCTAGGGTTAAGGCACAACATCAGAAACCGTATGGGAGTTTAGAAACTTTACCCGTACCCATGGGTAAATGGGAAGACGTCACCATGGATTTTGTGACTAAACTGCCCAGAAAAAGGAACGGTCACGACATGATTTGGGTGGTCGTTGATCGCTTCACTAAGAGTGCGCATTTCATAGCGGCCAAAGAGAAATGGTCTATGGATAAACTTGCGAATTCTTACGTGAAGGAAATTGTGAGGCTTCACGGTGTTCCGTTAACGATTGTGTCCGATCGTGACAGCCGTTTTACCTCAAGGTTTTGGAGGAGTTTACAAGAGGAATTGGGTACCAAGTTGTGTTTGAGTACAGCTTACCATCCGCAAACCGATGGTCAGAGCGAGCGAACGATTCAAACATTGGAGGATATGCTGAGAGCATGTACCCTAGAATTCCAAGGTAACTGGGATGAACACTTACCTTTAGTAGAATTCTCCTATAATAATAGTTTCCACTCAAGCATTAAGATGGCACCTTATCACGCTTTGTATGGGGAGAAGTGTCGAATGCCATCATGTTCGCTGGAAGCTGGGGAAAAGCAGTTTATGGGACCTGAAATAGTCCATGAGACTGCTGAAAAGTTGAAAGTGACAAGGGAAAGGATGTTAGCTGCTCAAGATCGACAAAAGATTTATGCTGACAAGAAAAGACAACCGATATCCTTCGATGTTGGAGATTCGGTTTTACTTAAAGTCTCGCCGTGGAAGGCACTTACAAGATTTGAGAAACAAGGGAAGTTGAGTCCAAGGTTTATTGGACCATTTAAAGTTCTTCAGAGGATCGGGAATCAAGCTTACAAGCTAGAGTTACCGGAAGAACTAGAGGGTATTCATAACACCTTTCATGTGTGTTATTTGAGAAAGTTCACAGGAGATGTGCCCGACATAATTCCAATTTCTGAGTTAAGGTTGGATGAAAACAAGAGGTTGATCGAAGAACCCGAGGCAATCGTTGACCGTAAGACTATGAAGTTACGACGCAAGATGGTCGATTTAGAGCTTGTACGCTGGAAACATACGAATGGACCAAATCTCACTTGGGAAACGGAGAGTGACATGATGAGTCGCTACCTGCAGTTGTTTGGTGATATGTGATTCCGGGGACGTAATCATCTTAAGGGGGAGAGAATTGTAACACTCGTGTTTCTAGCCTAGGCATTTATATTGAGTTGATAGTCTAGGTTAACCTTTGTAACTCATTTTGAAGAAATGAAAAGGAGTTATGTGAATATTATGTGAATTATGTGTTTTATGCTTAATTATTAGGGCTTAATTAATTAAGAATAAAAATAAGCGTCAAAATTAAAGTGTGAGATAAGCCCGATATCTTTACATAAAGTTGTAGTGGTCGAAACAAGGATTTCGGGGATATAAAGAATACCAAAATCCGAGTTATAACGAAGAAGTTATGACCTGTCGAAGTTTCGCGACAAAACCGGCACGGTGCTGAATGTCGTAAAAAGTGAGTTTTTGATAAACTACTTTTTTAGCCTTATTAATCTAAATGAAAGTCGTAGTATTCGTTAAACCGAGAAGTTCGATAAAAAGAACGCCCAAATCTGACTTCGTATGAGGAAGTTATGATTTTTCGAAGTTTCAGCGTAGCAGTAGACAACTAAAAACTCGAATTTTAGATCGAGCGATTTTTAGCCGACACAACCTAAACGAGAATTGAAGGTCTCGTCATTAGGAGCACAACGGTAAAAAGTCTGACGAAAACGGACGTCGGATGAAGAAGTTATGAATTTTTAACGGATTTCCTGTCCCGGTCTGTTAAAAATAATAATATAAAATTTAAAGTCAAAATTAGCCGACGAAGTCTAAACGGAAGTTGTAGATCGTAATTTTAGCTACGCGTGCATATAAAGAACGTCAAAAACGGAGCTCGTATGTGAAAGTTATGGATTTTAGAAGTTTTGGCGCGAAAACCGAGAAATTTCGCATAGTCACAATTGCCACGTCACCCTCGCTTAGAAAGTGACACGTGTCCTGCTGAGTCACCTGGCTACTGAGTCATTAGGCTACTGAGTCACCGAGGCTGCTGAGTCATGCGAGCCACGTGTCCTCTTCTGATTCGACCGAGGAGGAGGCGCAATCCGAAGCAGCCAGCTCCCCAGCCGAAGCTTCGCCCAGCTGCCGCGTGTGTCCGAGCCTCGCATAGCCTAGCTCCGAGCCTCGCAGGTGCGCCAGCAAGCCGCGGTCCACTTAGAAGCCGCCAGCGAGCCCTCGCATGTGCGAGCCACCCCCTCTGCGAGCCTTCCTAGCCGTCGGATCAGGAGACTTCTCAGCCATTGGATCAGAACTGCGGACCCTATAAATAGAAGGGTACCTGCGAGGGTTCCCGGTTACTTTTGGAATTTTGTCACCTTTAACCCCTAAACCCATATTTTCTTCATCTTAACATCCCGCAAAGCCCCGGTATCAATTGTAAAGCCCGGAATACCCCACGAAGTGCCCGAGAAGCCCGGAAAATTTATCTTTTCGGTTTCGAAGCCTGACCTTTCGCAGAGCCCGGTTTCTCAATAAAACTCCCGGTTTTATTAGAAACGATCGTTTTAGGAAACGAATTGCTGCCCAATTTTCACCAAAATACGTGAGTGTGTAGTTACTTTCAATTTACACATAGATATGAAGTATTTACCTTGAAATCCGTGTTATGTGTAAATATGCTAATTGTTTATTCGAGGTGACTGTTGAATTGATGCTTTTTACGACGCTCATTGCGCGTCGTAAAACGCTCAGACGACGCGCAAATGCGTGTCAAGGAAGGCCCTGTCATAAAGAGAGACGACGCGCTTTTGCGCGTCGTCTATAGACGACGCGCATTTACGACGCGCATTTATGACGCGCATTTACGACGCGCGGTTACGACACGCAATGAGTATCAAGGAAGGCCCTGTCATAAAGCAAGACGATACGCATTCGCGTGTCGTAACCTTACGACGCGCGTGTTAATGACACGCAATGCGTATCAAGAAAGCCTCTGTCAAGAAAGGCCATGTCATAAATGAAGAGGACACGCATGTTTGCGTATCATAATTTTAAATGTTAAAAAAAAATATTTTTTATAGATTTACTAATTTTCAAATTAAATTTGCATTTAATGCCTCACAATATAAAATAAAATATCATATACAAAAAATATAATCCATTTCATAAAATTTAATGTCTTACAATTCTATTTGTTACAATATATAAATTTACATGATGTGTAGTGGAACAAACAATGAGATACGCATACAATGGAGATGGATAACAAGACATCAAAAAGGAAAAAGAAGGGCAAAAAAGTAAAATACGAGGCCACGCATGAGAAGCTCAGCTACTTTAGCAGCAACTGTGTTACGTGCAGCATCCTTGCTAGCCTGAGAATGAGATGCATATCAAAATATCAAAGTTGTTAAGTAACTAGTTCCTTTTGTTTACTTTCCCAAATATTTTTTAAACATCATTTATCCGTACAGCACTCAAAGTAAGAAGACATACCTCACCCCTTATCAGCAATGGGTTTCTTCCCTCATCAATTAGGACATAATCAAGTTCATCAACTATTGCAAAATGCAATGGTTTTGGCCTGATAAACATTGTGCTATTATTAATCCAAGAGACACTTCAAATGAAATCTGCCTTAGTAATTAGTATTAGTATAAAAATGTGGTAATACCATCTCATAACAAGTTGCAATTACAGACGATAAAATCCCAACAAGCATCTACAGTGAAAACATATTAATCCAAGGGCAAATATGTAATTTTATATTCATGTCTAAAAAAAGCATACCATGGAATAAGGAGCATACGGGAAGTCTGAAACTCCATAATGCAAACCATCAACAATAAAAGCAAAAGCATTCAAAGGCTGACTAGCACTCACAAACTTTTTTCACAAAATCAAAACGCATCAGAATATATATATATATATATATATATATATATATATATATATATATATATATATATATATATATATATATATATATATATTAACAACAAGGGTATTATAGGGAGTTTACCAAAACCCCGGTTCTAGCAATCGCCAATACTCCAATGTCCTTAGTGAACAGTGTGACTATGGAACCAAATGAAACTCCCAATATTGCAGCCAAAGTAACACCCATCACAAAACCAATCTAAAGAAAATAATAAAACATTAATTAACTTTTATAAAATAAAAACATCTTTATATATTATATAAACAAAATAATTATTAATTAACATTACAGTCAACACGAAGTATGTGATATCCTTCACAGATCTATAATTCCCTTTTGAAACCGAACTAGCAATCAACGCCTAAAACAAAACAAAACAAAAAAATGGTTAAGAAGTCAACTAACTGACAAATAGTCAAACATTTTCCTTAAACTATATGTCAAGTCAAGTCAAAGTCAACATTTGGTGAATTTATACCTGACCAGATGCAGCCAACGCATCTGTAATAAGGGAAACTGCCAACCAAACTTGCAGACATATATGATGAAGCAGTAGAGTAGAGTACCTTGAGCATTTCATTTTGTGCTGTCAGCAACTGGTCCCGCCCTTGCAACTGTACCATACTCATGTTACCAGCAAGGATGTATGCTTCTTTCCCGCCCAGGAAATTTGTTTTCTTTATTCATTTAAGAACCAAAACCCTAAAAAACATTATATAGAATTATAAAAACTTCAAGAAAAGTCAAAGGGAATAATACCTCAAGAATATGTAGACGTCAATTCACAGGCAATTCAGCATTTAACACAGCAGATTTTATACCAAACTGTCAAAAAATATATAAAAAGTTTTATTAAAATCTATAATAGGTAAAAAAAAGATTAATTTAATGGGAAAAATAATACTTGCTCAAAGTTTTAGTCTAAAACTTGTGTCAATTGTATTTGTAAATATAAAGACTTTCTTTTGAACAAGATCCAACTTCAAAATTGCAAGAATGTAAAGAAGCTTATCTCGATAACTACATTGTATCTAAATATAAAAGTAAAAGAAATAAATAAAGATTCAAGAAACTATAAAATGTATTAAAGAAATGCCCTAAAATAAGTTTGTTAAATAAGTATACAAGATTTTAGCTCTTAAGCTCTTACCCAAAATTGCTGAACATTTTTGGGGACAATTTCGTCCTTTCCATCACCAACTTCTGCTAAAGTAAGAATATAGGGATTGTGTAGATAAAGCTTCTTCAAGCTTTCAACATCATCACTGCAAAAATTTCATCAGAATTAATTGAATGAAGAAATTGCAGGGGTAGAAATGGAAATACCATCTTATAAGAAGTGATAATGACACAAACAAACCTTGAGGTAGCAGCCATGAGAAGGCATTGACATCTTTTAGGAATGTGAGTTTTGAGATCTTTGAGATTCTTTTCATATCCATATGTAAAAATAAGATCTGCCTGATTTACTAACATGAATCAGTACTTTAATAAAGAGTATTATAAATGTTACAGAAAGAAAAGAATCCATACCTTATCAAGAATAATAATTGAAAGATAATCATGAACGGATTTTGCTTGAAGAACACCTGATGAAAGACATCTTTGGACACAAGCTGGAGTAGAAACAAAGATATAAGGAGGCCCTGACAATGCTGTCGCCTGAAAATTGGAAAACAAAAGCAAAAATTACCAATTTACCGTTGATCTTTATAATATTGAAGAACAGAATTGGATTTTGTATAAAAAATTTACAAAAACTAACCATTTCAGAGAAACTTGGTTCACCCGTTAACTGAAACTTTATTTGGCAACATCATTTTTGCAAGAGGAAGTAATGCCCCTTGAGAAATCAGAATTTGTCTCGGTTCTTCACCTTCTCCTGCAACATTTCCTAATGCTTAAGCACATTGCTCTGCAACAGGCACTGAACTCTTTTTTGGATAACAATTACAAAATTAGAATTACGCCATTGAAGTGATATGAAAAAATCAAGAAATATTAAAAACTAAGTACTTAACACTAACCTCCAATTTGAGCAATGAGTAAAGGTAATGCAGGCAATTAAGCTCTTGTTTCTTTAGTAATAATAGCTCCACCACAACGGATAATTCTCTATAAACACCACAACATACAGGTATATTATGTAAAGAAAGTGAAGTAAGAAGTCACAGGTGTAAGTAAGGCTGCTAAAGATAAAGATGAAGCAACTCACATATTGAAAAAGCTGACTGATAACACTCTGGAACCGTTCTTGCATCATTGGGGGTGGCCCTTGACCTTGTGCATATGCCGGGAAGTAGGGTGATGATGGAACTTGTACATCCTCCCTGTGAATTCAATATTTTTATCATTACTATTTACCAAAACAGACTGAAAAAAAAAACACCATAATAATCAATAATCCTATTCCTACCTAATGGACCATACTCCCTGCCTCAAATTCTTGTTCACTGATGATGAATAATCACCAGAATAAACAGCTTTCACTGAAGAAGAAGAACAAGTCCCAACACTTTTCTGATTACTTCTCAATTTACTTGCTTTCCTACAATGCAATCAGTAAACCTCATCATCACATTTTCTCCATCCCCAAAATTAACCTACCACTTATGAATCGGTTATTATTTTATATAACAAATGCATATTTTTATTCATTCTATTTCTCACATGTTCAGTTTAACCCAAAAAACCAACCCTGTGTTTTCCTGTGAAATTAGTGTTTTCCAATCAAGATATATCATCTACTTCCAAGAAATCCATTAATAGTCAATATCAACATTTTATAGAATGAATTTAAACCCTTGGAGTAGAAGATTTTTGTTTATTTGGGCATGGTCAGTATCAAACTCCTTGAATTTTAAGGACCGAGAAATTGACTTACTTTGGTGTAGAAGGATATAAAAAGTTAGTCTTTAGTTAAGTGTCAACAGAAAGAAACGATAGGCAAGGAAGGATTTTCTTCGTTTCTATAATTCTATTTTAACGAGCAAGCGCACTTCAGGTTATTAATCATCAAGTTCTTAGCTTCAATAGAGCCCAGCAACCCCAAGTAATAAATCTTCACAATGAGTAATTTATCCAATTGAAAATCACTGAAGAATTTTAACAAGAAACACTCACACGCACAGAGACACTTTTTTATATAAAGAGTAAAATTTGATACCTGGAAGGAAGGGGGTGGAAGTTCTGTTCAGATATGGAACTAGGGCTTTTTGTAGAAGAGAATGCGAGAGAGTTAAATCTGAGAGAGGGGATGCAGGATTGTGCCATTTTTGTTTATCGATATGAGAGGTCGCTGTGTTTTTGTGGAGGAAGAGATGGTTGCTTATCCGTTAAACGACGACGACGATGCGACGGAGTGAGGCAGGCAATTAGCTATTATTACTAAAGAAACAAGAGCTTAATTATCCGTTGTGGTGGAGCTATTATTTCTTGTTTCTTCAACCTCGAACTTGAGCCCTATAGCTCCTCACAACCCCTTGACAACCTTTGAACGCCACCTCACACCCTCACCTGCAAATAAAAAAAGAAATAATAAGAAGGGAGAAGAAGGGTTGTGATCGAGATAGAGGAAGAAAAGAGGAAGAATACGCACATCATTTCTTTCTTCTTTCTTCTTTTCGCTCTCCAACTCTGGCTATAAATACGAAAGCGCAAGAGATATTGAGAGGAGTGAGCGGGGTACTTCAAAATTTTGGGGGATTTTCCATGTTTCTAGTGGTGGCGGCTGCTAGGTTTTACAGAGAGTAGTAGGGGAGAAAATGAAAGAAGATATTACTATTTCAAATGTGTTATGTTTTATTAGGGTTTGCACATAGAAGGAAGTGAAAGTCGATCGGAGAAGAAGGGGTTTGCAGAGAGAAAGAAGGGAGAGAATGAAGTTGATTTGGCGGGTGTAGAGAGTAGAGAGGAAGAGGAAGCGGGTGTTCAAAATTTTGGGGGATTTAGTTTCCCCCCTGATTCCCAGAAACGCGTGTTTATTAAAATTATAAAGCGACATTTGTAGAGGACGCCCTTTTTATTATAGGTGCCCTCCGTGTTTTTAATATTTTTACATCAGACACTAATTTAAGGGCACTCAGTAATGCGCGACCTAAATCCTTAAAATTTTTGAAGAGATGACACTTTTTTAATGTCGCTCTCTAATGCGTAACATAAATCAAAGAGCGTCGTGTTTTGCGCGTCGTAAAAGGTCTTTTTTCTAGTAGTGACTGTTGAAAGGCTTATAATGTCTTGTTTATGCTTTTGATCTGTATCGGAACATGACATCCCGAGGTTTTGATGTATATGGAAAATATATACCTTCTTAATGAAGGATTTTGATAAACTTTTATCATATATTGTTTGGGGACCAATTCCGCAATATCTTATAAAAAGATTTCTCTGATTTTATTTTAAAAAGCATAAATTAAATCGGTCTTTTCTGGCCGAGAAATATGGGGATGTCACAATCTCACTCACAACCTTTTGTCTATCAGTAAACTCACTAAAGATAACTTGGTGGATGTCTTACTTTCTTATCCTTCGTTTTCTCTTCAGGATCATCACACCAAACAGTTCCTAGCCAAAGGAAATTGTGAGAATGGTCTCTATGTCCTACACCCAAGTCATCAAGCACTTGTGTCTCATTCACGACCCCAAGCATGGTTTGAAGTTTGGCATTCCCGTTTGGTTCGTGCAAATTTTGACGTTATTACATCTTTACAAAAACTTGGTTATCTTGTAGTTAATGCATTGTTACCTAAACTGGGCTTATGTTCCCCGTGTCAACTTGCTAAAAGTCAACGTTTACCGTTTGACATAAATAAAACTCGTGCCTTAAATTGATTAGATCTTGTTCATTGTGACCTGTGGGGACCTTCCCCTATTGCTTCAAATGACAACTATCGATATTATGTCATATTTGTTGATGACCATTCTCGCTTCTCTTGGTTATACCCCTTAAAGGCAAAATCTGATTTCTCACGTGTATTAGTGGGTTTCCTCAATATGGTACAAACTCTATTTTCAAGGAAAATCAAAATATTTCAAAGTGACGGTGGTACTGAGTTTTTTAATCACCATGTCAAGTCCATATTTGAAGCAAATGGTACTTTACATCGGTCCTCGTGCCCGTATACTCCGCAACAAAATGGACGGGCAGAACGAAAACACCGACACATTGTTGAAACGGGTTTGAAAATGATGTTTAATGCCAACCTGCCTTCAACTTATTGGGTTGATGCCTTTTCATCTGCAGTTTACATAATTAATCGACTACCCACAAAAGTTCTTGATGGAAAATCACCATTTGAGATTGTACATTCCACACCACCCGGTTACTCAACATTTAGGGCATTTGGGTGTCGGGTCTTCCCGTATCTACGTGATTACTCAGAAAACAAACTTGCTCCATGGAGCATACCTTGTGTTTTCATTGGCTATAGCCCTCTGTACAAGGGCTATCAGTGCCTTGATCCTGTCACATCTCGGATATATGTTTCTCGACACGCAAGATTTGATGAAAGTGTCTTCCCCTTTATGGCTAACACTAAACCCAGTTCACTCACCAGCCTTGTGATTTGCACCTTCCTTGACAACCCATATACTTCTCTGTCAAAACCAAGCACCCCGATCTCTCCCATTCAACCTGCCACTATCGACAACTCCTCCCCCTGCAAACTATGCTCAGATAACAACTCTTCAAACCCCCATTCGAGCCCAACCTCAAGCCCAACTTCGAGCCACGCCTCTAGCCCAATCACCGACTCCTCCTCAAGCTCGTCATCCCCTTCCTCTCCACATCCTATGACTCCACCCAACACTATTCCCTTACCATCACCTCCGCCACCCCTTCCACCCACACATCGTATGACCACTCGTGCCAAGTCAGGCATTTTCAAGCCTCGCCACTTCGCCGACTTCTCCACTCTTTCAAGCCAGCCATTACACACTGCTTTGCTCGCTACCAGTGACCCAAAAAGTGTGAAATCTGCCCTTAAACAACCTCAATGGGTTGATTCCATGAAACGTGAACTTGATGCTCTTCATAAAAATACCACTTGGACCTTAGTTCCACGTCCTTTAAATCGCCAGGTGGTGGGGTCCAAATGGCTGTATCGCACAAAGTTCCATTCCGATGGCACCATTGAACGACACAAAGCACGACTTGTTGCACAAGGGTTCAGTCAAACTCTTGGGATAGACTACTCCCACACTTTTAGCCCTGTGGTTAAAGCTTCCACCATTCGGATCATTCTATCTCTTGCAGTTCTTAACAACTGGTCCTTACATCAACTGGATGTTAACAATGCATTCTTGCATGGGCAGCTCACATAGTGTTTATTCATGGAGAAACCTCCTGGGTTTGTTGATCCTCGACACCCAAATTATGTGTGCAAGTTGAATAAGGCACTTTACGGCCTTAAACAAGCCCCACGTGCGTGGTTTCATCGACTAAGCACCTTTTTAATTTCTAACGGATTTTCTTGTAGCAGGGCCGATACTTCTCTATTTATCTTTTCACATGGCGGGTGTATCATGTATCTTTTGGTGTATGTTGATGATTTAATTTTAACTGGAGATGCTCAAAGAGTTTATCACTCAGCTTCACAATCACTTTGCCATCAAAGACTTGGGAAAGCTTAACTACTTTCTTGGTCTTGAGGTCTCCCATCTACATGATGGTTTGTTCCTAAGCCAAACAAAATATGCCAAAGATGTGCTTGAACGCGCTAAGATGCTTGATGCCAAACCGGCACCCACTCCCTTGTCACCAACTGTCACCCTCTCCTCAACGGGTGACCCATATTCGGATCCGACTCAGTACCGCTCTATTGTAGGGGCACTGCAATATCTTGTTGGAATAGTGTCTAAGGCTGTAACTATATTAGGCAAGTATTTGATCCAGTTGTGCATGGTCCTTTTGGGTTGCCTTCACCATAGCAACTTGATAGGATGATTTAATAAGAGAGAGTAAATATTATTAATATATTATGGGAATAATATAATGAATAATATATTGTTATTTGATTAATATAAGTCAAAGAATTAATTAGAATTAATTTGGTGACTTAAAGAGATTAATTAAATAAAGGGGTATAAACTGTCAATTGTTTGATAGTTAAGCTTTAGACTGTAAATCCATTTGGATAAGCTATGGACGGATTCTAGAGGCTTTAGGATAGCTAAAATCATCCATTAGAGTTATCTAGGAATGGATTTGGATAGCCTTAAGAGAAGATTATCCAATTAGGGTTTAGGTTGTAACCCTTAAGGAGTCTACAAGTATAAATAGACCCTATGGCTGATGGAATTCGACACATCTCCTAAAGCAAGGAACCTCTGGTCGAAATTCCTCCCCTCTCCTCTCTCCTAAATCATTCTTATTGCTTTGGTGTTTGTAAGCCATTAGAGGAGTGACATTTGTGACTCTAGAAGCTCCAAGACCTCAAGATCAACAAGGAACTCAAAGGTATGATTCTAGATCTATTTCAATGTTGTTATTTAACCTAATTAGTCATTAGAAGACTTGGATTCAATGCATGTTTATTAGAAAGCCTAGATCCGAGCATTAGGGTTTTGCATGCGCACATAGGAAAGTTCTTATGGCTAAAACCCATCAGTGGTATCAGAGCCTAGCTTGGTTTTCTTTAAATTGTTGCTTGATTAACTGAAACAAACCTGCAAAAATTCGATTTTTAGGTTTCTGAGTCACTGACTCGGCGAGTCCCAAGGTGGACTCGGCGAGTAGGCCTGACTCGGCGAGTCCCCTTGTGCACTCGGCGAGTCAAAGCGTCAGGAATGACCAGATTCGGGATTTCTTTGTAATTATCTTATCTAAACTTTCCATAAACTAATTAGATCAATGTTAATTCGTTTTTATGATAAATATAACTGCAATCTTGATCTAATTGAAAATATTTATCTTATAATAAAATATTTAATTCCTTATATGATAATTAATTAATTATTTTGATTATTTTGGTAATTATCTTAAAAAGAAATCTTGAATAAATCAAATATAGATAATTAGGATATTAATTGTTAATTGGAATTATTTGTTATTTGATCCTCCATGTTTTAAATGTTTAAAACTTGCCCTCAAGTTTTGAAAATTATATTTGTGATTAAAAGTTTTAATTTAGACAACTTAAATTTCAAAACCCTAGATTTTAAAAGTTTTAAAATACAACCCTATACTAATATGATATTACTAGTATAATATATATATATATATATATATATATATATATATATATATATATATATATATATATATATATATATATATATATATATATATATATATGTATAACTAAATGCTAGTCTTACCGTTAGTAGGCCTCATTCACGAAGCCGATCTTTAAGGTGGGTATAAGGTTGCGGCCTATAAAATGGCGCTTAATGGGTGTACACTCACACCCACCGCTTGCTTGATTGGTGGAGGGTCGTTAGCCGAACGGGTAGGATAGGGCAACCTCATCCTCTCATTAAAAGTATAATAAGAAATATAAAGTAACTACACATATTTTAAAATTTCCCAATCCTAGTTACTTTAGGAAAAGTGAATTGATGCAATCCCATGAAATTACACTTTGCACCTTGCTAAGATGTTAGTGGAGCGTGTGTGGTTTACCGGCACACTAATTGGTTCAAAGCGAAGGTGGCAAAGGGTGATTCATTGTATATCATAGTTCGATGGAGCGTGTGTGGTTTACCGGCACATCGAATAGGTGATCGTTACAATGAAGGCACCATGTGAATTTGCATGGTTATTCACACCCGCTTTGTGATCCTCGGTATCCCAGTCACAAACAAGAGGGGCGTATCGAGATTTAAACATGCCATTGAATAGTTTCAATGAATCTCATCCGAACCTAGGAATTCTCAAAAACACTTAGGACTAATAGTTTAGGTTTTTGTGATGGAGAATTAGTGAATCGTCATTCACTTACCTTCAATTTATTTGCATGTTAGATTACGGCATCCCTTTTCTAATATGTAAATGTTATTGTTGGATCCTAGCCCTAATTTTTCTTATTGGGTGATAATTAGGGATTCTTATTCTAATCTATCTTTGTCTTTTTCTAATTGTAGATGTCGAACGCAAACAACGCTGCTGCTAGTTCTTTCACGTTGATGAGCCTTTGCCAAAAGGTCACCTTCGATGGAACGAACTTTAGCGAATGGATAAGATACATTCGCACCATTGCTCGCTATGAGGACAAGGAGTATGTCCTTGATGAGAAGCTCGAGAAAATCAACACCAAAATAGCTACTCCAGCCAAAATCACCGCCTTTGAAACTCATGAGCGAGATGCAACGAAGGTACATTGCATCATGATCGCCACCATGAACTCCGAATTCCAAAAGTCCTACGAGGACATGTACCCGTACGAGATGCACCAAGACTTATTGGAGAGGTACCACCAAAACGCGAGACAAGAGCGGTATGAGATTTTCACTAACATGATTTCCGCGAAGATGGGTCATGGAGAATCTCTTACCATGCACTTGCAAAAGATGCAAAGGTATGTCGACCGCCTTCGCAAGTTAAATGTTGACTTCGGGGAAGACTTGGCGATCGACATGGTGCTTCACTCTTTGCCTCCGATGTACAACCAATTTAGGATGACCTACCACATGAACAAAGAAGAGGTCACCCTAAGCAAACTCCAAGGTCTCTTGAGGGTTGCTGAGAGCAATTTCAAAGACAAGTCTGTTGCACCTACTCCCAATCCGACCGTTGCTCCTGTCTTGGCTATTGGTCAAGGGAAGGGAAAGAAGAGGAAAGCTTCATCAAATAACTTTCGCAAGGCGAAAGCCCGAGATGGTGCCTCTTCTAGTGGGACCAAAGTTGATCCCGCTAAGCCCTGCTCTAACCCGAAGGAGGCAGAGTGCCACCACTGCCACAAGATAGGACATTGGAAGAGAAGCTGCCCAGATTACCTGCAAGCAATAAAAGAGGGAAAGATCAAGCCATCTTTTGCAGGTATATACACAATCAAATCTAACGATTCTAATCATGCTATTTCTTGGGTTCTTGATACCGGTTGTGGTTATCACATTTGTTCTAATGTGCAGGGACTAAGAAGAAGTAGGGATGTGGAGCAAGGAAGAATAAATCTAATCATGGGGAACAGAAGATCGTCGCCTGTGACCAAGATTGGAGTGTATTCTTTAGTGCTTAGGAATAGTTTAGTTTTAGATTTGAACAATTGTTGCTATTCGCCAGAAATGGCTAGAAACATCATTTCATTTCATGGTTTGTATGGACAAGGATTTAGATTTTCTTTTAATAATGAGAATGGTTCTATTTTAGCTTATCTAAATGGTGTCTTTTACTTTGAAGCTATACCATGTAATGGAATATATGAAACTGTTATGATTGTTGATAACTTAGGAAATGATGTTTTGAATATTGATTCTTCCACTAGTATGGATAAAGCATCCTTGTGGCATTGTCGTCTTGGACATGTCAACAAGAAACGCATAGCCCAACTCCAAAAGGATGGAGTGTTGGAGTCATTCGACCTTAGGGAAGATGACACATGCGAGTCTTGTTTGCTTGGAAAGATGACTAAGTCACCCTTCACGAGTACATGTGAAAGGGGTGAAGGTCTATTGGACTTAATACATACCGATGTATGTGGACCATTTAGATCAACCACGAAGGATGGGAACCGCTTCTATGTGACTTTTACCGATGACTATAGTAGATATGGGTATATCTACTTAATCAAGCAAAAGTCAGAAACCTTTGAAAAGTTCAAAGAGTTCAAGAATCAAGTGGAGAATCAATTGGGCAGGAAAATCAAGATGCTTCGATCCGATCGAGGAGGAGAGTACCTAAGTCTTGAATTCCACGATTATCTCAAGGAGTGTGGAATAGTTTCGCAATTGACGCCTCCTAGGACACCACAGTTGAATGGTGTGGCAGAAAGGCGTAATCGAACCTTATTGGATATGTTTCGCTCTATGATGAGTCGTGCTTCACTACCTATCCCCTTTTGGGGGTATGCCTTAGAGACTACCGCCCATATCCTTAACCGAGTCCCTACCAAGAAGGTTGCCAAAACACCTCACGAGATGTGGACAGGGAAAGCTCCCTCGTTGGCACATATCAAGGTTTGGGGTTGCGAGGCTTTCGTAAGACGAGATACTCACGACAAGCTTGAACCTCGAAGTGAGCGATGTATTTTCATCGGCTACCCGCATACATCCTTTGGATATCTCTTCTATAGACCGAAGGACAATGTGGTCTTCGTTGCGAGGAGATGAGTTTTCCGAGAGCGAGAACTCATAAGCCAAGGAGACAGTGGGAGGCAAATCGAGCTTGAAGAGATTCAGGAGTCGATAGATGAAGGAACCTCTACCGCTGGCACTCAACCCGAGGAGGAAGCTCCGGTTGAACCGATTGACGAATCCTTACCTCTTAGATGTTCCGATAGAGTTAGAGTTCATCCCCAGTTTTATGGCTTTCATATTACTACCGAAGGGGACACGTATATTAGTGATGGTACACTAATAAATCTTGATGAACCTAATAGCTATAAGGAAGCCATGGCAGGCCCGGAGTCTGCGAAATGGAAAGAGGCAATGGATAGCGAGATCCAATCCATGTATGATAACCAAGTTTGGAATTTGGTTGATTATGTGCCCGGACGTAAGACCGTTGGGTGCAAATGGATCTTCAAGAAGAAGACCGATGTGGATGGAAACGTGCACACATATAAAGCGCGATTGGTCGCGAAGGGCTTTACTCAAACTCCTGGAGTTGACTATGATGAGACCTTCTCACCAGTTGCGAAAATTAAATCTATTAGAGTGATGCTAGCTATTGCCGCATTTCATGATTATGAGATTTGGCAAATGGATGTCAAGACCGCTTTCCTTAACGGGAAGTTGGCTGAGGATGTTTACATGGCTCAGCCCGAGGGGTTTGTGGATCCGAAGCATCCGAATAGAGTGTGTAAGCTTGAGAAGTCCATTTATGGACTTAAGCAAGCGTCTCGCAGATGGAATCTTTGCTTCGATGAGAAAGTCAGAGAGTTTGGATTTGTACGAAGCGAAGACGAATCTTGTGTATATGTCAAAGCCAGTGGGAGTATAGTAAGCTTTCTCGTTCTGTATGTCGATGACATATTACTCATAGGAAACGACATCCCGACTCTGCAGGAGGTAAAGTCCTGGCTCGGGAAGTGCTTCGCTATGAAGGACCTCGGAGAGGCTTCTTACATTTTGGGAATAAGGATAGTAAGAGAAAGAAGTAAGAGACTATTTGGACTTAGTCAGAATACTTACTTAGAGAAGGTACTAAAACGTTTTAGTATGGAAAACTCAAAGAAGGGAGAACTACCGATACAAAGTAATGCCAAGTTGAGTAAGACTCAAAGTCCGAGTACCGAAGCTGAGATAGCATAAATGAGTCGAGTACCATACGCTTCCGCAGTTAGCTCAATCATGTACGCTATGACTTGTACTCGCCCTGATGTAGCCTTCGCTTTGAGCATGGTTAGCAGATATCAAGGGAATCCTGGCAAAGCACATTGGATTGCGGTGAAGAATATCCTTAAGTACCTTCGGAGGACGAAGGAATGGTTCTTAGTCCTCGGAGGGAGTGATGACTTGAAGGTGCGAGGGTATAGTGACGCCAGCTTTCAGACCGACAGGGACAACTATCGTTCGCAGTCGGGCTGGGTCTTTACCCTAAATGGAGGAGCAGTGACATGGAAGAGTTCCAAGCAAGAAATCGTAGCTGATTCAACGTGCGAATCAGAATACATTGCAGCGAGCGAAGCGTCGAAGGAGGCAATATGGCTAAAGAACTTCATCGGTGATCTTGGAGTTGTACCTGCCATAAAGGAGCCAGTAGAGATTTTCTGTGATAACGAAGGTGCGGTTGCCTTAACCAAGGAACCGAGGGATCATGGTAGATCAAGACATATCGACAGAAAATATCACTTCATTAGACATCATGTAGAAGAAGGACAACTCGTAGTGAAGAGGATATCATCAGAAGATAACCCAGCAGATCCGCTTACGAAGGGACTGAGTAGGGTTAAGCACTTACAGCATGCTAGGAGTATTGGGCTGAAGGATGATATTAGCATAGATTAGATAGTGTTAGAAACGTGTAATAGATAAATGTAATTGACATTTGATGAATAAATAAAGGAGTTTTATTTATGAGTAAAGTTACTATCTTATGTTAATTGTTTAGCTATTGTTTCACTTTGCATGTTTTGACTTCCAGAATAATTGAGTTTATTAGGAATAATCGAATTGTTCAAATGGTCCACAATCGTTCATATGTTGGAAGTAGATATGAATGAAGATTGTCATGAATTGGTGTGTAGAATGTCTAAATGGTGTTAGACATAGCAAAGGGTTGCTGCAACGTTCATGAGTGCTTATGAACTAGTTTTGAGCATTGGAATAAACCCACGCTTGCTGGAATCACCTTATGGAATAAGATATAAAAGGGTGATCGCAAGACGATAATATCATATAGTCTTAAAACCTAGATATATGGTTTATTATTTGTTAATTGGTTGTACATTGATAATGCGAAAACGCATCAGTAACTCGGTGTTATAAAACGCATTGTTGTGTATAGTTGGTTAATGAATAAGTAAATGCATATAAGTCGAAGTTTATCTGTAACTTTTATCTAAGAAGGTAAAAGAGATATCTCGGCCGCTCGATGATTGGATTTGACTTATGTGTCGGGCCCGGTCAGAATTGAATTGATGTGTTTGATTAAGTTCTATGTCAAATAAATCAGAGATCGAGAAACCTAAATGCTTGACTAACCATTCCATAGGATTGTCAGCATGATATCTAACAGAGGACTGTACGTTCCCTTATCTAAAGGACAAGATTGATTAGATCAGAGTTGACAGCGTCTTTGAGAGCTACGATTGCAAACCGAATTATACTTGTATAGTTACTAGACTTATCCAAGTGGGAGACTGTTGGAATAGTGTCTAAGGCTGTAACTATATTAGGCAAGTATTTGATCCAGTTGTGCATGGTCCTTTTGGGTTGCCTTCACCATAGCAACTTGATAGGATGATTTAATAAGAGAGAGTAAATATTATTAATATATTATGGGAATAATATAATGAATAATATATTGTTATTTGATTAATATAAGTCAAAGAATTAATTAGAATTAATTTGGTGACTTAAAGAGATTAATTAAATAAAGGGGTATAAACTGTCAATTGTTTGATAGTTAAGCTTTAGACTGTAAATCCATTTGGATAAGCTATGGACGGATTCTAGAGGCTTTAGGATAGCTAAAATCGTCCATTAGAGTTATCTAGAAATGGATTTGGATAGCCTTAAGAGAAGATTATCCAATTAGGGTTTAGGTTGTAACTCTTAAGGAGTCTACAAGTATAAATAGACCCTATGGCTGATGGAATTCGACACATCTCCTAAAGCAAGGAACCTCTGGTCGAAATTCCTCCCCTCTCCTCTCTCCTAAATCATTCTTATTGCTTTGGTGTTTGTAAGCCATTAGAGGAGTGACATTTGTGACTCTAGAAGCTCCAAGACCTCAAGATCAACAAGGAACTCAAAGGTATGATTCTAGATCTGTTTCAATGTTGTTATTTAACCTAATTAGTCATTAGAAGACTTGGATTCAATGCATGTTTATTAGAAAGCCTAGATCCGAGCATTAGGGTTTTGCATGCGCACATAGGAAAGTTCTTATGGCTAAAACCCATCATATCTCACCATAACGCGACCTGATATCTCCTATGCGGTCAATCAAGTCAGCCAATTCCTCCATGCTCCAACCAATCAACACTTTCAAGAGGTCAAACGAATCCTCCGTTACATTAAAGGCACGCTTACGTTTGGTTTGACGTTCTCTAAGCCCACCAACACTTCCCTCCTTGGATATTCGGATGCGGACTGGGCTCGGTGTGTTGAGACTCCTCGGTCAACCTATGGCTACTCGATTTTTTTGGGTGGCAACCTTGTTTCTTGGAGTGCCAAGAAACAATCCACAGTTTCTCGATCCAGCTGTGAATCCGAATATCGTGCCATGGCCAATGCCGCTGCTGAGATCATCTGGATCACTCATTTGCTTCACGAGCTTCACACTCTTCCAACGGTCCGACCTACACTCCTATGTGACAATCAGAGTGCTCTCTTCCTCACTTAAAATCCAATTGCTCACAAGCGAATGAAGCACATTGATTTAGATTACCACTTTGTCCGAGAACTCGTTGCTTCCGGGAAACTTCACACCAAGTTCATACCATCAAAGCTTCAAGTTGCTGATATTTTCACTAAAAGCCTTCTTCGGCGTCAGTTTGAGTTCTTCAGAGACAAGCTTCGGCTCGGCCCTCCGCCCCTCCGCTTGAGGGGGGATAACAGCTATACAACTTCTCATAGTTAATATGTGTAGGGGCTGTTCCTGTAATTTTCTATTTTCTCATTCCTTTGTTGTATTTATTGTATCTATTTATAGTCTTCTCCTGTTATCAAGGAGATCATTCGATCTAATTCACTTTCAGGGAGGAGAAGTAAAGATTTTTCATCCTTGATCACCCTCATATGCTGGAGAAAGAGGGTGAAAGGACAAATAATTGACTTAGTGGTAAAGAGAAAGGCTAAGTTTAAGATTGTCCCATGTATCATTCCTAAAGGGTCCATATGGTTCTATTTCCAAAAGGAAAGTGCATTGGTTGCGAAGCTGTGAAATTTACCTGAAAGATCATAAGGCTGGTAAAGTCAATAAGTTTGACTCTGCTTCAGGTAAAGTCCACTATCTAACTCGATTAAGTTTCTATTCTGAGATTCTTATTACATGATGTGACTAGGTCACATGTTGATGTTTTAAGAATCAAAGCAAAAGTGAAGGAAACTTAAAGAAAGAGTATGTTGAATCTGACCGCAAAGATGGATTTCTATTGCTTGATTGAAGATTGGATTCTTGAACTACTCTTAGGAGTTATGATAGATTTCTAGGAAACATGTAATAGCACAGTTTTCATTTAAAGTTTCATTGTAAGGAAAAGTTTTTTCCGCATTTTATAAATAAATAAAAGTTTGTTGTACTTTATTTTATATCTCCTTGCAATGGCATTTATGAAAAACTTGATGTTTGTATGTTTCTAGCAATACTGAAATTATAATCTTGATTCTTTCATTTGTGGTAGTGGGAGTCTTAAAGATCCTTATGTGTCAAGAGGATAGTGGGAGTCTTAAAGATCCTGAAAGGATAATCAAGAATAAAAAACCTGTAAGTTTATCGCTAGTACACGACGTGAGGTTTATAACCTATCGTGTTGACATATTTCTATTTCTATGCCCATTCCAGTTAAAGTTGGCTTTGCATATGAGTTCTTAGAGTTCTCAACTGGTTGCATAACAACTTGGAAGCAATGGTAGGCTCTTGAACTGCCAGGTGGCAAGAAATTAAGATTGAGTTCAGTCCATATGTGTTTGGATTTGTCATTATCCTTGTCTTGTGACTATGGTTTTGACAATTCACATGGATAAGAACACATACACCATAAAATCTAAGGGTCATAAGGTTTCTCTCAGATTCATGAAAATGATGGTGAGGAAACACTTCCACCAAGTAGATTTGAAGCAAATAGCAAAGATCTAAATAGTTGAGACTATGATTACGACATCCCTTTTCATAGTTCTAAAATTGTTTAGACACACATGTGAGCTATCTAAGATAAGGTGAACGATTTTGATAAATTCTTATCAAGGCAATCTCGTCTCAGAAATCTAGACTTTGGTAAGAAAGTCAATAAATTATTGATTTCTAGAAGTCCACCTGATTTTTGAGTACATGTCAAAGCTAGTGGGAGCATGAGTGTATCGCTAATAATCATCATGTTAGTGGGAGCATGATAATTATGATAAAGGTTGCAAGTTAGCAATGTTAACTATAGAAAACAAAAGTTTCAATTCGTGGAGATGCAGGGGTTGAAAAAGTTATTTTGCTATAATAAGGGAGAGGAAATTATAGTTCATTTCAATTCTAAAAGCATACATTGAGGTTTTGATCATCTTTAGTCAAGGATATATATGAATTTTGTGTTGGAATGGCTCAAAATAAGGAAATTCTATATATGGGTCTATTATTTGCGTTCTAAAATTCGATTATGATTATGGCATCGCTTTTCATATTTGAATTATGAGAACTTGGCAAATAGAAATATTGTAGCAAAAGGACTGGTCTAGTATCATGTCTTTATGTGAGACATCATGAATCGTGTCCCATATGCTTCAGATATAGGATCGATTGCATGTGCTATAATATTAATCCTTTCTAAAATTTTCCAAATTCCTGGGGCATTAAGAAGGGAAAAGGTCTAGAATTGGATATGACTAAAATGATTAAGCAATTGTCGAGGACAGTCTAAGATTTACCAAAGATTGGTTGCTCAGGGACAGTTGGAAGTATAATGTTAATTTTTGGAAGGACCATATTGACATATTCTGAAAAGAGGCAACTCTTGTTCAGAAGTGATAGTCAAAATGGGAATATGGGAAGGTGGAAGTTGTTCAATAAATTTGTGTAAGATTGGGAAACTTAATGCAAGAAGGATGTTTCCAAGGAGTTGATCTCCTTTGGAATGCTCTGTAATGTTTGTTGTCAAGTCTTTGTGACTTTGTGCATAATCATTACAAGATGATCAATGCATATAAGTTTAGAATCTAACAGATTTCAATAAATGGCATGAATTTGGAATTCTTGCATTTGCAGTAAGGAATTAGGAGTGTGAAATGAGAATCATTGGAATTATGTTAAATTGATCTCTTTCACAAAGTAAAGATCATAGACAAACTTAGTATGCATACTTGGTGTATGGCATGACTAGTGTTTAGAAAACATAGTGTACATGCTTGGAGCATGGGACAACTATTGTTTTAATTCAAGCATAAAGTTGATAGTTTGAAACAGTATGAAATGAATGATGGGTAATAAATATGGTGATAATTAAAAGATGTTTTATTTATATTCATAAGTTCTGAGACCATATTGGATTTGATTATTCTTGTGTTTCACTTTTCATGTTTTGACTTCCAGAATAACTAGGTCATTCTTCCTGAATGACTAAGGTATTCAAACCATCCATAATCGGTTATATGTTGGAAGTAGATATGAATCAAGACTGTCATGGGTTGGCTTGTAGAGGTCTAAGATGTTGGACAAAGTGGTGCTACAACACTCATGAGTGCTCATAAGTTCTGAGTATTGGGTTCAACCCACGCTCATTGGAATCACTTCATGGATTTTATCACGAGTGATCATGAGACGATAATATCTTATATTCTTCAAACCTAGAGATATGACCTGTTACTATGAGTTGGTTATACATTGATCGCACAAAAATGCATTGGTAACTCGATGTTATAAAATTTGCCTTTGTGTATGATTCAACAAGTAGTAGAACAAGCCATATGAGTCAAAGTTTATACTTTCCTTTTAACTTCGGGATAAAAGCGATATTTGTGGGCCCCTTAATGATTTAATGATGATACATGTGAGTGTTTGGCCAAGCCAGGACTGATATGATATGTTCAATCAGTCATTCATCATAAACCAGAAATCAGGAAACAGCAAATGGACAGAGAAAATGATTATAATCCATGTATCAGTCCATATGATATCTAGAATGGAGGAATATATGATCCCTTATCTAATGGACAAGTCATTGACAAGATCAGAGTTCAGTTAACACGTTAGAGTTTGACAGAAGCTTTTAAGAGCTAAGATTGCTAGTCGGGTTTTGAAGTCATAATCAATAATAGTTTTAGACTTATCCAAGTAGGAGACTGTTGGATTAATGTCTAAGTCCATAACTATAATTGGTAAGACTTGACCCGACCCGGCATGGTCCATTTGGGTTGCATGGCATCGGGACAATTGGAGAGACAAGATGAGGAAAAAGGATACTAGTGATTTATATTAATATATTATAAGTTATAATATATTAATATATAATCATATTATTTAATTAGTATTGATCAAGAATTAATTTATAATTAATTAAGTGATCAAAAGGAACTAATTAAATATGGACTCTTAGATATATATATATATATATATATATATATATATATATATATATATATATATATATATGTGTGTGTGTGATGGTCCAAGTTCATTTAGGTTGGGCTAAGCTTTCATGGATAGTCCATGGAGTGTTTAACCCATGGATCATATGAAATGAAGGGTCATGGGTTTTACCCTAATCTCCACACTATATAAAAATGTCCTTGGTGAAATTTGCACTAGTGTGTGTACACAAAAGGGAAAGGCCGATTTCACTAGAGAGAACCAAAGTATCCTTATTCTCAAGGTTATTCCAAGTGTTCATGGTGTTGTGTGAACCATTTGAGGTGTCACACTTGGGGAACTAGGCACTCAAACTTCATGAAGACAAGCTACATCAACAAGGTATGTATTCTATCCATTTTATTACCCAAGTATCTAAGAGATTGTATGCTAGTTAGGGTAATACCTTGGAATATTCATATTTGCATGTATAATAGAGAAAACATAGAACCAAGGTATTTAGGGTTGCATGTACACTTAGGAGTCTTAGGATGCTCCAAACCCAACAGCTAATCCTAACTGGCCTATCACAAGTGTTGCACTGAATCTGGCCATGCTGGCCTCTCACAAGCTAATCCTAACTCTTGGGTCTCCTCCCGAGACCCTTCAATATAAGCAACTAATCTGATTCCCTCTTACCAATCTGCTCCAAGTCAATACCTCGTTATCATGCTCTAGAAGTCATATAATTCAGGGTCTTGCACCCCGAGATACTTACGATCTCCATGTTATCATTCTACAGTATATTCTGATACCTTACCTTCTTCATTTCCTCATCTGCTGCATACTGTAGTACCATATAATCACTCTCCCGAGACTTGACAGTTATCTCTGCCACAGTCTCAGTCGTCTGGTAGAGATCTAACAACTCTTGCGCCAACGGACCCGCCTCAATCGCCTCGGCACACTCTGCCTAGAATCTGGTCTAAAAATCATTCCATGACAATGCATCGACTGCTTAATCACTCAACTCACTACCAACCTCTTCCTATCAATCTCGTGCTCTGTCCCTTAGGAGACAGGAAATAAGTCGAATCTTGTCTCCTTTCGAGACAACGATTGGTATGAAAAGGGTTGGCGATATCTGCCAACCATCTGTTACTAACAATGGGGCCCTAACCCCCATGACAATCTGGAGCTTCACAAACTCTGAAATCCTGAAACATCAACGTACGGGTCCCTATCATGAATGCTATCTTAGTGCAGAATGCACTTGGTCTCTCATCACAAATCTCAAAAATGCTCTTCTTGATCATATCGAAGATCACAGGAATCTAATAAGTGATACTGTACATACTCTTAAATGGAATGAACTCCCTCATCTGATCATCGAGCTTCCCGGCTCTACAGTCCGAGCCTGATCCCTTTTCGTCACCAGAACTACCATATGGCATGCCACGTAGCGTCTCTATACTCGGAAATATACTATCACAATCACCATAATACTCATCAAAACTCGAGGGATCTCACACACTACAAGTTCCCTGGTCTTATCTCAGCCTTCCTTGATTCAAGTACGGATCCTCTGCTTTCAGTAGTACGGGCCCATACTACCTTCCACATCTATCCGTACTTTCCTCAAGAACTTCCTTGACTCCACCAAGTCCTTGCTACTGCTACTACTATGTGCTACTTTCATCCTAGGCTTGCCCTAGGGTAATCACCATCCTACGCTCCGCCATCAGTTGCATAAGAAGTCCCTGCTTTCTTCCCCTAACTAGCTAGCGAATACTATTACGTATCACTCAAACTAGATAATTCTTTGAATGAGAGGTTCTACCCTACAACGGTTAGACTCAAACGAGAGCTGCGAAATAAGGCTAAACCTAACCTTCTGCAATTATTTAGTCCTTGCAATATGTAACTTAACATATTCATTTTCTAGTTAGTAAAAGATAGCCAAAAGTCCAAAAAGCACAAAGCAAGCAGCATTCGAGCATTGAGTACTCATAATCAAGCATATAATACTCAGGCCATCATACTGACTAATCTGTACTAGCATGTAGTTCTCATAAATTTGATACACATATAACAGGCACATACAACATCCTTCCTAGACCCTTAGTCCTAATCTGGCATGTAGTTCTCATAAAGCTGGTAAACATATTATAACATAAACTTGTATAAGTAATTAGGGAGTACTTACTTGAGCTCGGCCGATTGCATGCAGCACACCCTTTTCTCTTTTCAAAGTTCTTTTCTTTCTCAAAATTATTTTTTCTTTTTCTAAAACTCTTTTCTTTTCTCAAAATCCTTTTTACAAAAATTAGTTTTCCTTTTGAAAATTTTCTATACCAATTCCTTAGTTTGAGTTCGGACACACTCGAAAGTTTGCTCGAATCCCTTAAACCAAGGCTTTGATACTAACTTGAAACATCCCAAAAACACGGTCCAAAAATTTCGTTTTTAAATCATTAATAAACTGTAAATATCATAAAACATGTATCTTAAAATTAAGTAATATATGTCATCATATCAAAATCTAATATCAAATCTCCCAGGCTAGAAAACTATGGTGTGTGCCATGCGATCATTCCTAGCCCTTCTCTTTGCTAACTGATGTACCTAAAACCAAAACTGAAAACTATAAGCACGAAGCTTAGTGAGCTCCACCAAACTACCGCATACCATGCACATAACATATAACAAATAGCATAACTCTGGGACTACTCCCAACTGCATCGGGATGAACCCGGCATCAGACTTCTGCCCGGAATCAGGCTCACCCCGACATCCGACCGCATCGGGCATCAGGTTCACCCTAACATCGGGCTTACCCTGGCACATGCACAACATAACATATATCATAAACACATAACATAATTACATAATATGCATCGGTCTTGCCCGGTTATTGGACCAAAGCCTAAAACATATAACATATAAACTAGTATACATCGGGTTTGCCCCGGTATCAGGCTTGCTCTGGAACACATAACACATAACATATAAACTAACATACATCGGGCTTGCCCCGGCATTGGACCAAACCCAGAACACTTAACACATAACATATATCATATAACACGCATGAATCACAAAGACATCAGGCATACATAACTACTTCTCGGGTTTGCCCCGGCATAGGATCGAAGTCCGGAACACATAAGCTATATTGGGCTAACCCCGACATTACACAGAAGTCCGGAAACATATAAACTGCATCGGCCTAACCCTGAAACCGGGCTTACCCCGGCATACTATAACAACATAAACGGGACAACATTGGTGCATTAGACCCGTTCCTACTGGCGGAAAATTCACCTCTCAATCTGGCTGCTGAAAACTCGTGCAGAGGTAACTCTGTCTACCGCTCCAACTACTCCCCGGCTATTATGACCAAATAAACACTTAGTCAAAAACTGAAGATTCTTCTATGGGTAAAATGATTATTTTACCCCTTTGATCTAATTTGGGCCATGACCTAGGTCCAATCCTTTCTAGTCCTTTCAAGCTCAATAAGGCCCATTAAAGTCCCCAAATGGCCCAATTTTATAAATTGGGCCTAACTCCTCAAATGGGCTTTCAACTAGTCCTTGGGCCCTTGACTGACTTCTGAAGGCCCATCACGACCCACTACTGCTATGTCCAAATCTTGGCCCAAACCGAGGCCCAATAACAAAAACCCACTGACTAAGCGTACATCGAGTGTACCTTTCTGTACGCTACGCGTACTGTTGAAATGGCATGTAAGTTGCGTGTACGCCCAACGTACTCTCCTGTTAAGCCCTTTTCTCAAAAACTGCTTAATCCATTAAGACACTACGTCCAAACAACAGATCTGAATCCAATACTTCGTCCTAACCCATAAAGTCGATCACTTGGTGGCTTGCAACCCACCAAATGAGCCCAACACTAAAAATAGCAATAAACTTTCATGGAAATGGCTAAATCTCTTGCATGGCTACATAAGGGCCTCAAAGCTTTCAACTTTACTGTGAAAGGAACACTTTAAGCTTCAAGGGTCTCAACCCTAAGCTCAAAAATGAAGTTGCATGAACAAGATCCATTCTTTGGACCTAAAAAGGTCCAAAGCTCCAAAACCCTATATCTAAGCTTCTAAGAGGAAAGATAGGAGCTTTATACCTCCTTTGGGTGCCAAAAGATGATGTTTTCCCAGATCTATGAGCTCAAGCTACCCCAAGTCCTTCTTTGCCACTTCCTTTTCCTTCTTCCAAGCTTGAAACCACCAAGATGTGCTTCTCTAGGCTAAAATCACACAAGAATGAAGGGATGACACGTTCTAGGGTTTCTCTAAGGTTGGGGAGGCTGATAAGGGGCTAGGGTTCAAGCCTTAATGTTCTTTATATAGTGGTTGCCCCTAAAATTAGGGTTTAGTGTCTCTGAGCGTATGCTAGGCGTACATCTCCAGCACCCACGACCATTTATCCTTCTACGCTGGGCGTACTCACCCAGTTACCACCTTTGCATGCATGGGCCTTGCTTGCCAAACATTTCCATTAGGGACCATTTATGCTAATAACTTCAAAGTGTTATAACTTCTTCGTTTTTAGTCTGTTTCCAAAGAACTTTATATCCACGAAAAGGTGGCGAGAAGCCCTACGCTCCTATCTACACACTCGAGACCTAAAACCTTTCAAATAAAACCCAAGACCCACAAAAGGCCGAATCTCTTATACCCTGGGTCTCCGAGACCACAACCGAAGTACCTCTCAAAAAGGGGTGTTAGACGACAATGATTCAAAGTATAAGAATTGATACTGAAGAGGCGTGATTAGGGTTACAAGAATAATTTCCAAAGTTAACAAAACATGGTACATGCATGCACCTTAAATACTCTAACCCTAATAAATGATAGGTGGAAAAGCCCATGCCCGTTTACATAAATGAACAATTAAATAAGACTAGATGAAGCAACCTTAATTTCCAACAAGGTGGTCCAGCGGCCATGAACGGAACTACGAACAACGATCTCAAAAAGATGGAGAAAGATGCAATTTCCTTCTACGGAATTTCATGTGGCGTTGATCCAAACAACTTTGACATCCTCATAAATTGTGAATCTGCCAAAGAAATTTGGGATGTACTCAAAAATCTTTACCAAGAGTCTGAACAAGCTCAAGACAAGAAGCTCAATACTGCTCTCAGCGAGTTCACCAACTTGAAAGCTCTACCTAGTGAAAGTCTTGATGACTCCATAAGAGATTCAACCTCATAATCACTAAACTATTAAATGTTGGTACCGTAAGAAGCAACCATTAAACCAACTTGCAGTTGTTGAATGGCTTAGGAAAATATTAGATGACTGCAAAAATGATAGTTCAAGGATATAGGAAGATCCATACTCTTTCATTATTTAAACTCTACGGTGAACTTCAGACTCAAGAATCCATGGTGTTAAAAGAATGTGAAGATATGGGTGGATCACTTGCTTTAATGGCTCAAACTCCTGATTATGCCATCAAAGTACATCAGTATCCCTATCCTGGATAGTCGTCATATCAACATTCATATGACAACTCACTATAGTCATATGAAGCGGATGTAGAACTAGATGATGAGGAAGAATTCCAAAATGTCATACCCCTCGTCAGTCAACAGTTTAATCGACTCCCACCACCCACTTTTCACAAAAACAAACAGTTCACTAAACCACCTTTCAACCAAAACTTCAACCCGTAGAACAATCATCAACGATATCCCACAAACCCTCATCACCAACTTCCACAGACTAACAAATCACCAGACTTCGGGACTACTACTAAAGACAACAAAGATGGAGTTCTTGTCTGTCACAAATGTCCCAAGGAAAATCACTTTGCAAGAGACTATAAAGAAAATGTGGTGACATACAAAGCATTTTATCAGGCTGGAAGGATTGCGAAAAACCATAAATTTTGTTGGGAGATTATCCAAAGTCGAGTGTAGTAAGGTTCATTGATGTGGGGAGTCGTTCCAATTGATTTGATCAATATGAGCAATTAAATTGAGCAATTGATATTGATTAGAGATATTAAGCTATGCAATTGAAATTGATTCAAGTGATTGACTTAATTAGAGTGACCGATTAGAGTAATTGATTAGAGCAATCTGAATGATTGATATGAGAAATTGATGTTACTATAAGTGATTAATTTAATTGATCTGATAGATGTGAGTAAATGATCTAATTAATCTAAGTAATCGATTGAGTTTAGTAAAAGATCAAATTGGTATAAGTAAAGGATTGATTGACCAATTGATCTAATTAAAATGATATTGATCCGAATAATATTGATATGAGTGATTGATTTGATTGATCAAAGTAACTGATTTGAGTAATCGATTTGAATGATATATTGATATGGGAAAATTAAGTCATTGATTCGAGTCATTGATTTTGATCTAAGTAATTTATGAGCATTTGAGTAGATTAAAAATGATAGGATTTTATAGCCTGAGAATATTTGATTTAGCCTTATTTCTTGTTCCTTGATTGGTTGTGGGCTTGGGGTGGAATAAATTATTCGACTATCTATCAGATCACACGTTATGTATGATATGATTAGCAATTACATAAATTGATCAAAGTAACCAATCCGATTGATTGATCTGAATGATCGGGATTAACTTTGGTAATTAATAAAGATCAGAGTGAATGATTTGAGTAATTGATTTTGATCAGAGTATTTGACATTGAGTAGATTAATTGACATGATTAAATAATATTGATCCAAGCAATTTTAGTAATTGATTTGAAGGAGTGATATTGATCAAAGTGATTGACTCAATTGATCTGAGTAAATTATCTAACAAATCAATAATCTGAGTAATTTGAGAGATTCATTTGAGAATTTGATCTGAGTAATTTGAGTGATTGATCTAAGTGGTTGTGAATATTTGAGTAAATTAATCATATTGCATGTATCGTAGAGACTAAGGAGATTAAAAATTGATTTGAATGATTCGTGAATGAGTGATAATATTTGAAATATAAATTACAATAAGATCGACTTGCAAAGAGTAGATAAAGAAATTGATGTCCCATTGTAGCCATTTAAAGAAATTGATATTGATCATGCCATAAGGTTGCATAAGAGTAGATAAAGAAATTGATGTCCCATTGTAGCCATTTAAAGTAAAGAAATTGAGAAGGTTTGGCCATTGCATTGATAATGCAAAGAATTTGAAAGTATATTGTTATTATGGGTTATGAGGTTAAATAAGAGAATCATATGATATTGGAGATCTTTAGTTGATAATTTAACCAAGAGAGTAAGAAAGGATATCGAGGACGAAATCTCTTAAAGGGGGGAAGACTTGTAACAACCCAAAATTTAGAAAGATTTGACTATTAGTCAATATTGACCAAAAGGGGCAATTTGGTCATTTATAAGAAAAGGGTGATAATATGAAGTTTTAACTTCATGAAGATTGCTAATACAAGATTAAGTCACTGTAAGTGGTTATATGAGTGAGTTCTAGAGAAAGATTGCATTAAAAATACAACTTTGGCCATAGGGGTAAATTTTGTATTTTTATGGTTTTAGGCTAACTTATTGACCTAATATATTAAGATATGAATTGAGTCAGTAATATATGACTTGAAAAAAATGTAGAGCATGTTTCCACCTTTGTGTGGATATAAAGATCATCAAAAATGGATAAGAAACAAAGGAGATATGAGCGTTTGAAGATGGGAAAAAAATGCTTAAAGGTGGAATGATATCAGCAATGTATTTTGCTGATTGCCAGAACTCACAACGTGAACAAGATTGTGACAACCCGATATTTCAAATCAATGTAATGACCTAAAAAGTCAAGAATTGTAATCTCTTTTGATATAATGAAATTATCGTCAAAAATAAAATGTTCAAGAGTCTCTACTGGATTTCATAAATGATAGATATCGTGTCAAGGGTTTCAGAAATATAAAGAATACTAAATCCGAGTTATAACAAAGAAGTTATGACCAACCTAAGATTCACAACAAAACCGTCAATAAGATTAAACGTAAAACGCGATGTTTTAATAAAATACTTTTTAACCTTAAGTATCTACATGAAAGTCGTAGATATCATTAAACCGGGAACATACATAAAAAGAATGCTCAAATTTGACTTCGTATGAGGAAGTTATGATTTTTCGAAGTTTTGGATATAACAGTAGACAGCTAAAAACTCGAAATAGAGATCGAGCGATTTTTAGCCGACACAACCTAAACGAGAATCGAAGGTCTCATCAGTAGTAGTACAACGGTAAAAAGGTAAAAAGATTGGCGAAAACGGACATCAGATGAAGAAGTTATGGATTTTTAACGGACTTTTCGTGTCCCGTCCTGTTAAAAATGATATATTAAAAACAAAGTCAAAATTAGCCGACAGAGTCTAAACGAGAGTTGTTGAGTTTGGCATGGATTGGTTGAGTCCCAATCATGCTGATATCCTTTGCTACGAAAAAGCCATCCGTCTCAACCTACCTTCGGGTCAAACTCTCATAATCTATGGAGATAAACTCAGCTCCAACCTTCGCATCATTTCTTGCATCAAAGCTCAGAAACTCTTGCGAAAGGAGTGCCAAGCATTCCTAGCCCATGTCATTAACGAGAAAAAGGAAATTAAAGACCTCGCGAGCATCCCCGAAGTCTGTAACTTTCCTGATGTCTTTCCGGAAGAGCTTCTAGGAATTCCTCCCGAACGTCAGGTCGAATTTCGCATTGACCTAATTCCTGGAGCTACCCCCGTAGCCAAATCTCCATATCGCTTAGCTCCAGCAGAAATGCAGGAGTTATCAAGCCAACTCAACGAGTTACTCAGAAAAGGGTTCATCAGACCGAGTTCCTCACCCTGGGGAGCTCCGGTTTTATTTGTAAAGAAGAAAGATGGATCCTTCCGGATGTGTATCGACTACCGTGAGCTGAACAAGTTGACCGTCAAAAACCGATATCCCCTTCCGCGAATAGATGACCTCTTCGATCAACTTCAGGGAGCCGGCTACTTCTCAAAGATAGACCTTCGGTCACGGTACCATCAGCTACGAGTTCATGAGAGCGATGTTTCCAAAACAACTTTCAGGACTCGGTATGGGCACTACGAGTTCGTAGTGATGCCCTTCGGTCTAACCAATGCACCGGCAGTGTTCATGGACCTGATGAACTGGGTGTGTCGCCCTTTTCTGGACAAGTTCGTCATTGTGTTCATTGATGACATACTTGTCTACTCCAGAAGTGAAGAAGACCACAAGCAACACTTGAGGTTAGTGTTGGAAACCCTTATATCCGAGAAGCTGTACGCGAAATTTTCCAAGTGTGAATTCTGGATCCAGAAGGTAACTTTCCTCGATCACGTGGTAAGCGAGGAGGGAATTCATGTGGATCCTTCCAAGATTAAAGCGATAGAGAATTGGTCGGTACCAAAGACACCCACAGAAATTCGTCAATTCTTGGGTCTCGCCGGCTATTATCGAAGATTCATCCAGAACTTTTCCAAAATCACCAAACCCCTAACCACTCTAACACAGAAAGGTGTACCCTTTTGTTGGAGTGAAAAACAAGAAACAGCATTCCAGACATTAAAGCAAGCCTTGTGTAGCGCGCCTGTTCTGTCCCTACCCGAAGGGACAGAAGACTTCGTTGTCTATTGCGATGCGTCTAATCAAGGCTTAGGCTGTGTGCTTATGCAAATAGGAAAAATAATTGCTTATGCCTTAAGACAGCTAAAGGCACACGAGGTCAACTACACCACGCACGACTTGGAATTAGGAGCCGTAGTCTTTGCACTGAAGATTTGGAGACATTATCTCTACGGAACCAAGTGTACGATCTTCACCGACCATAAAAGCCTGCAGTACATCCTCACTCAGAAAGACCTAAACATGAGGCAATGGCGATGGGTAGAGTTACTCAGCGATTATGAGTGTGAAATTCGCTACCATCCCGGCAAGGCCAATGTGGTAGCAGATGCCCTTAGCCGAAAGGAAAGTTCAAGCCGTAAAGTGAGGACACTGACAATGACTATCCATTCCCAATTATCCATGCAAATCTGAGACGCCCAGATAGAAGCCCTCAAACCCGAGAACAAATCAAGCGAAGCCTTAAGGGGAATGGATAAGAAACTTGAAATCAGAGGTGACAGAGTCTACTGTTTCATGGACCGAATCTGGATTCCAAAGTCCGGAGGATTCAGGGAGATTGTCATGGAAGAGGCACACAAGACCAGATACTCTATTCACCCAGGTTCAGACAAGATGTACCTAGATCTCAAGAAACAATACTGGTGGCTGAACATGAAAGCTGAGATCGCTACATTTGTGGGCAAGTGTCTGACTTGAGCCAAAGTGAAAGTCGAGTACCAGAAACCCTCGGGTCTGCTCCAGCAACCCGAGATACCCGAGTGGAAATGGGAGATGATTACCATGGATTTCATCACCAAGCTACCCAAGTGTCCGAGTGGGTACGATACCATTTGGGTAATTGTCGATCGTTTGACCAAATCCGCTCACTTCATCCCGATTAAAGAATCGTTTAAGATGGAAAGACTTGCGCGAATCTACATCCAGGAGGTAGTTCGATTGCATGGTGTACCTGCGTCCATTATCTCTGATCGAGATATCAGGTTTACCTCCAGATTCTGGCAGTCTCTTCAGAAATCTCTTGGAACTAAACTAGATATGAGCACGACCTATCTCCCTCAGACCGAAGGACAGAGTGAGAGAACTATCCAAACCCTGGAAGACATGCTTAGGGCATGTGTCATCGATTTCGGACAGTCGTGGGACACACACTTGCCTTTGATCGAGTTCTCGTACAACAACAGTTACCACACCAGCATCAAGGCTGCTCCGTTCGAAGACCTCTACGGTCGTAAGTGCAGATCCCCTCTATGATGGGCCGAGGTAGGGGATACGCAGCTAGCCAAGAGTCAATTCCCCGACAGTGCTCTCACTGGTCCTGAAACTATCCGAGAAACCACCGAGAAAATCATCTAGATCCGAGAACGATTGAAAGCTTCACGAGACCGACAGAAGAGTTACGCTGATATACGACGAAAACCTCTGGAATTCCAGGTTGGAGACCGTGTCCTGTTGAAGGTCTCGCCCTGGAAAGGCATGGTACGCTTTGGAAAGCGTGGGAAACTTAATCTGAGGTACATTGGACCCTTCGAGATCCTCGCTACGATCGGTCCGGTAGTCTATAAACTTCGATTACCTCACGAACTTAGCAACATCCACCCCGTTTTTCATGTCTCGAATCTTAAAAAGTGTCTATCCGATGAAACCCTCGTGATTCCCCTTGACAAGATCGAAATCAATGAGGACTTAAAATTTGTGGAAGAACCCATCGAAATCATAGATCGAGAGATCAAACGTACGAAACAAAGTCGCATCCCGATAGTTGAAGGTTCGCTGGAATGCCAAGCGGGGATCGGAATTCACTTGGGAGCGTGAAGACTCGATGAAACAGAAGTATCCGCATCTCTTTCCAAATCCATGATTTGTATCTTAATTCTGAATTTCGGGACGAAATTCCCTCTAACGGGGGGATAATGTGACAACCTGTAATTTATTCCGTCACTAAAATCGTTCCCGTCAAATAAAACTGTCGTATTAAATTCGTTCTGTTAACCTTTGTGTTAAATTAATTTTATCGCGACTTTTATTTTGATTTCGTAAATGTCGGGATGTGTATAATCATTAAAATATTTTCCATATTTGTTTGGAAAATTATTATTTTCATCTAAATCGTGATTACGGCAAATTTATCGGGTTCGACCAAAAGCACCGTCTAACGGCAGTATCGGGTAGAATTCCTCCGGGCCACAAACTCAACCCCTATATAAGGGATTGAGTGACATCATTTTGAGGCTTTTACTCTCTCTCTAAAAACTTTCTCTCACTACTCACTCTCTCTCTAAAATCCGAAACTTAGCCAAAATCATCCAAAACAAGCTCCAAATCACTAAGGTAACTTCCCTAACTCATGAATTAGCATCTTAGACCTTCAAATTCGGGATTTATATGAGGAATGGGACCATAAACAAGTGTGTACGGTCTTGGAACCTCCTTAGGCCGTGAACACATGTAATGAGGGTTTTGAAGCCTCAAAACCCCTCCAAAACACTTCTAGGGCTTAGATTCGACTTAGAAACTTGCATGCATGGACTAAGGACCCCAAAATCATGACATTTGATGTATAAACATGAGTTTATGGCCCAAGAACCTTCTTGGACCGTAAACCCCCATGCATGAACCATAAACACCTCTTAAGGTGTTAAAAATGCCCTTAGACACCACCACAAGCTTCCAAACGTGTCTAGGACCTTCTACTTCATCATTTGAAGCACCAAATCATACAAGAAGGGACCAAACATGATTTTACGGTCCAAGAACATGCTTGGATAGTAAACCCTCATTCTTAGACCTTAAACACCTTTTAGAGTGTTAGTTTGCCCCTAAACACCTTCAATGAACTTCCATGAGTTTATATAACCTTATAACCCTTCAAGAAATGCACCAATACATTCATAAATGGGAAAAACTAGAGTTTACGGTCCAAGAACATTCTTGGACCGTAAACTCATCTCCTTGGACCATAAACTCTCCAAATGGGTTATTTAAATGTCCTTAACACCTTGAATGGTTTGTATGTGGGACTAGAATCATATGTGATTAACCTACAAACACCAACACCCATGAATCATGAACAAACATGAGTTTACGGTTGTAAAATCATGTGTTTAAGGTAGTAAACTCCCCAAGAACACCTTCATAGACCGTAAACTCCAATTCCAAGGCCATTTCAAGTCTCGATCACTTCCTAAGCCATGGAATCAACCCTAGAACTTCCCCGTGTACATTGTAAGACTTTTTGGCATCCAAGAACACACCACCCATGATTTTACGGCCATAAACTCATGGGGATATGGTCAATGGACCGTAAACTCCTCAAAGAGTTTACTTTTGAAGAGTAAACTCCATATCTAGGTCCTACACATCCATAGATGTCACTCGGGTCACTCCGAACAATTGTATTGAAGTGTTTTCACATCTCAAAGTGTAGATTCATATCTATCTAGTGGTTCAACGTCTAATTAGATACAATTGTGTATCATTTCATACTACATAGGAACCTCGCGCGTTATCAAGCCCCGAACCGACACATAGCATCCAAACCGTCACGTTTTCTCGTCTGGTGAGTTCATACCCCTACCCATTTTCAATGTTTTCACTGTTTTCAGGGGGGAATACAAGAAAAGTACAAGGAATACTTGTACTCAAAACTTGTTTTATATATGTTGTGTTTCATATTACATATGCTTTTAGCTCTGACAGTCGTAACAAATAACCGTTTGAACCTACAGAACACATTATCATGTTATTTGTGAAATACATTATAAATTGTTGTATTTATATTTTCAAAAATGTTTTCCCACATTATATCATTTAAAAGCATAACATTTGAACTTAGAACATTGTTTTGTCCTCGGTAACACTCCATAGAGATATGCGAGTGGAGGATAGTCATTTGATCTTTCAGTATTATTACTAGTAAATTTGTTATTCTTATAAATTGGAGACACGTCCTCGGTGAACACTCCACAGAGATACGCGAGTGGAGGACCGCCCCCGTAACCAGAATCTCTTAGATAGGGAGCGTGAATTGAGTGTATAGATCTATACGGGGCTGACTACCCCGCACCTGGCTGCTAGCTACAGCCGAATGGAAAGGTTCAAGGGTGACGAAAGTCATATAGGGTGATGGACTATTTATTCCCTAATTAGTCTATTGTATGGTTATGGAAATCGCAATTTGGATAGCAGAGATTTACATATTAGTAATAATGGGTTTAGTAACTAGTTTACTTGGTATTTATTAGTTTTATAAACATGTTAAAACTAATACATTTTCAGTGTACATCTTTTACATTACATTTCGGGTTGGTAAACCAACACGTACTTTACAAGGATAACCAGGTTTTCAGTATACATTTTTCACATTAGGAAAATATGGGATTTTCCTGGGATCATAGTTAAACATAGAACCGTGTAACCTAACAATTAACCAAACATTACTTTTAAGAAAATATGGGATTTTCTTGGGTCATAACATTTTCAGAAACCAAAAGGAAACTCGTACATTTTCACAAAACAAAACCGCTTATGAACTCACCAGCTTTATGCTTGTCACAACTGGAAATTTTGTGTCATGTAATCTATACACTCAAGTTAATGTGAATCCAAAACTTAAGAACATGTGTGACACCTATGAGTATGACATCAAAAACTTCAATCAAATACATCATACAAGTACTACAAATAGTCAACAAGTAATTGGAAACCCTAGAAGTTCTTGTTTAGGTCCATCTTGGACTAGGACTTCCTTGTTGGACCCAAATGGACCAATAAGCTTCCAATTTGACTATCATGGGCTTAGAACCCTTAAATGGGCTCTAATTGGACCCACATTTATTTATTTCAATATTTTGGGCCATATTGGGCCTAGAATGAAATAAATCACAAGCTTTGATCTATGATTTAACCTAACCTAGCTTAATAAAGCATAAAAATCACAATTTTATTTTATAAGGCCAATGAACACCCAAACTAACTCTAATATTGAGTTAGGGGCAAAAAGCCCAAATTTTCCTTTTTCCTTCCATATTTTCGGCCCAAGGCCCAAATCCAAGAAGAGATGGAGAAGTGTTGACTTTGGATGCCACCTCATTTTTATTCATTGGATATCCATGCATAGAACTCATACTTCCAAGCACCTATCTCATCAAGGATCACTTCTCTTCTCTCCTCTCTCTCACTTTCGGCCGAGACACACACACATACACAAATATCTCTCAAACTCTCTCAAGAACACATCCTTCCTCTCCACTCCAAAATCTCGAAATTTAGGAAGCTTTCAAGAGGATATTTCCACAAATTCTTCATCTAAGGTAAGATTATGCTTAGATCTATGACTTAGATTCTTTTGTTATCAAGATCTTTTCCTAATCCATGCAAAACCCGTGATCTTACATCCTAGAAGCACATCAAACTCGAGATCTTCAAGAAAAGGGTGCTAAGGCCAAAAATCACCAAGTTTTCTTCCATCTTTTCTTCAAAAACCGAAATCACACCCTAAGGTGAGCTTCATACCCCTTATTTTCTGTTTTTACAAGTTTTGTGGGGGGGGGGGGAATACAAGTGAAAGTGTAGATCTATATATGTTTTGTATGCCTTGTATGATTTTTATGCTTATATGTGTGTTTTTGTGTATTATAATGTTGGATCTAGCCTTAAAACCCCTAAAAACCGAGAAATACTTTATGATTAATGATACTAGCATCAATTATATTTCTACATACAAAGTGTTCCAAGAAAAATAGCTAAATGACTTAGTAACATTTTCTTTGGGCTAAAAACTCAATTTTTGGACATAAAATGCTAAGAATATAAAGTTAAAGGGCCCAAATTGAAATATTTCGAAATCTGATGGGGGAGATGAGTCAAAATAGTTTCCATAATGTATTTTCTGAAAATATACTTGTTGGAGGATTAAAAACATAAATTTCAAGCTTAATGGGCTAAAAATGACATTTTCGGCCCAATAAGGCCCATTATGCGAAATTTTCTGTTTTGGAGGGCCAAAACTGTGTTTTCCTGTAAAACAGTGGACTATTAGTGTTCCTAGTACTTTTCAAAGGTTTAAAATGCTTTTTAAATTTGTAAAGGACCAAAGTTGCAAAAAATTTCCAAGTTGGGCCAAAATTGTCAAAACTGCGAAAAAGAGGGGTTATAACCGAGAAAACTGCATTTTCAGGGACTTAAACTGTTTTCAATGAAAGATATGCTGAAAAATATTAATTTCAATAATTTTTGGTGTTAAAATGTCAAGAAAAATGATTTAAGGACCAAACCGGAAAGTTATTTAATTAAAGGGCTGAAAAAGTAAATTTTACAAACAATGAGGGGCTGAAAACAGAAAACTTTCAAGGCTAATTCAATACACGCAACTTGATCAAATATTGGCACCGCGACTACCTACGCAATACAATACACAACAATACCAAAAATCGTTGTTAAACGAATTGATTCGGTCTCGAATCAATAATAATCCGAAAATACTAACACGACGATAACTCGATTCATACACGAAAACATTTGGTAATTCAACACACACGCGAGAGTGCACAGACGTCTACGCACTATCTTTGGGCCCCAAAAGTGTAAAATCTTGTTCGTTGGGCCTAGCTAGCCCAATGACCTGATCTTAAGGCCCGAAGACTTCTACCTTACGAAGTGTTGGGTCTTACCGATCTAACACAGCGTAAAAGGACTTTCAATGGCTTGTATACTATCGGTCCCCAAGGGTCCTTTGGTATTGCTAGAAAAGTCGGTATTTCATGCGAGGCGGGTCAGGGACCCCTCGTACCTTTTTTTTTATCCCTAACCGGTCAATGGAGTCATCAGGGTCTTCGTGTCCTCTTTCTCTTCGGATGTGGGGAAAACAGGGCGGTTGGATAACGTGATTAGTAAGGACGACGCCTACGGGATCGTTAGTATAGTTATAAACTGGTCGTTTGTGTAACGCGTGTTTATAGCAATTAATCATGCTCAAAAATAATCCAACGTCGCCTGGAATTGGTAACTTCACGCGTTGCAATGGTTTCATTTTAACTTCATGGAATTCAAAGAATTAGGAAAACATCGGGTTTTCCTAGGGTTTTCAATACATTCAGTTTTCAAAACGTACACAATTTTGATGAACATTTTCTTTACAACCATAGAAACAAACAAGCATACTTATGAATCTTCACAAATGTTTTCAAAAGCTCTTTTCAGAAAATATCGGATTTTCTGGTAGTTTTCAGAATGATACAAAACATTGCTTTTCAAATACCGCTTATGAACTCACCAACATTTCATATGTTGACGTTTTTCAAAATACATGTATTCTCAGGGAACCAGTGAATCAAAGGAAAATGTACTCAGTGATGGCTTGCAGTTTACTTATTAACGAATCGAACTATTTATTTTTGGGAATGTAATGTTTAAACAATGTACTTCATGTAAACTTTATTGGTTGTACTATATTAATGCATGGTGACGAATGTTGTTACGTTTCATATATATTCAACGTTATGGTATTCAATTAAGTCACGACAGCTCCCGAACGTTTCCGCCGCTTGGTTCGGGGGTGTGACAGGTTTGATTTTTAAAATGCTTGTATTCTCAGGTCCACATTAGACAGCTAACCGATGATCAATTTTGGCGAAGACGGAGTACGTAGAAGACACATCTTACTTTTGTTCATATATATACTATGTATCACACTTGTACAACTTACTTTTGAACAAATGTAAACTTTTATATGTAATGTAATGGTTGTTTACTTTACTTACTATGTGCATTGGATTTGATACTCAACGTGGAGTCCGCCCCGGAAATGTTTCCACCTTCGGTTTTCGGGGTGTGACATAGGGAGAGCGTGATACTTGTGTATAGATTTATACGGGATTGACAATCCCGCACCTAAACTGTTAGCTACAGTTAGACCGGTAGGTCTGGGGTGACAAACGTCATAACCTTCCAATGCCTGAAGAACGTTGGTGCAGGCAGTCTGGGTCAATAGCATGTTTATAAAACTCACATGGAGTACTAAAAACACGTTGATTTACGGGGTTATCAAATGTCTTAGTGATTTTATACATACATAAATCTGCTATCCTAGGCATGAAAAACACTTTTGCATTACACTTTTGGAACTCTTAAACTACCACACACTTATGGAAAAATATTGGATTTCTAGAAGCAAACATTCAAACATGTTGGGTCTTGGTAGAAGACTACTTTCATACTAGTAGGAAATACAGGATTTTCTAGGAGTTTTCAAACATCTACAAACAATTTCATTTTAATTTATACAAACATTGACATTAAATACTTATGAACTCACCAGCTTAAACGCTGATCAACTCTTTCAAACTTACTTGTATTTCTCAGGGATTCAGTAATACAGGTAAACGTCAGCTTTTGGAGAAGTGACGCTAAGGCGTCAGTTCAAAAATCATTTGGCATCATATTGTAATTTGTTTTGAAACAATTATCATTCAACAATGTAACTTTTAAATTATATATATGATGGTTGCTTTACTTTCTTTACTATGTATTCAACCGTTACGATACTACATGAAGTCATCCGCCCTCAAACGATTCCACTGTTCTCGTTTGGGGGTGTGACAAAGACAGGGTCACGACGTGAGCATGATCAGAACAAAAATAAATAAGGTCTATGAACATTCTATTCAGAACCCACACACCCAAACACACCCCCAGGTGCGAAAAACACATACTTAAGCCCTATGGGTCGATTTTTGATGGGGTAACTTGATTTAAGCTTCAATTTGGTGAATCAATGTAAGAATCACCATCTCTAATACATTATATATGGATTTTTTGCAAGATTATTCATAATTGTGATGAAACCCTAGATTAAGGGTATGAGCTTAATTGATGGTATTGAGTTGGAATTAATGTTATATAGTTTAGTTATGATTGTTTCTAGTGATTATGAGTATTATATGAATGATACATTGTAAACACGATGCTTTATGTGAAATTTGTGTTAATAAGAAAAGGGTTCTTAATGGGTTAAGACAAGTGAAGGTAAATATGATATGTATGATAGTTGAATTGAATGAGTAAACCTTCCATGATTGTTGACTGTTTGATTTGCATGGAATTAAAAGCTATAAAGATGTTGGTTTGAATACATTGATAGAGTTAATGAGTATGATTATAGGTTAAACCATGTAAATGGTTTAAGAATTGGTGATTTTGGAATTTGATCAAATAGGAAATCAAGGAAGGACCTTTGGCAAAGAGGAGAAATTATTGGAGTATCATCCTCATAAACCCTAGTCAAGGTGAGTTATTTCTCTCACTTTTCCTTATGATTATTATATGTTTAAATTTATATATATTTGAATTTGAGGCACTAAGTGAATGCCATCAAATGATGAGTTAATAATAGAGCATTAATATACATAGATATCATGTATTTGAGCATGTATGTATATGATTGGCATATATGTATGAGATATGCATATAAACATGTAGCAGAGCATGTGATGAGCATACTTCCTTCTGGATTTATGATGATATATGAGTATTTTTATTTTCTTTGGGATTGATGACGAGATATGAGTATTTTTCTTTCGGGATTGATGATGAGATATAAGTGTCTTTCATTCGGGATAAATGACGAGATATGAGTATCTTTCCTTCAATATTGATGATGATATATGAGTATTTTTCCTTCAGGATTGATGATGAGATATGAGTATCTTTCCTTTGGGATTGATGATGAGATATGAGTATCTTTCCTTCGAGATAGATGATGAGATATGAGTATGCTTCCTTCGGGAACAATATTGAAATATGAATATACTCCCTTCGGGGATAAAATTGAGAAATGAGTATAATATCAAAGTTATTAGTGAAATCTTTAATTATATAAATAAGTATGGCTTTTATGTACGTATACGTATTAAAGATATAAGTATACGTACTAAAGATAGATAAAAATGTCAAAATAAATGATTAGACCAATGAGGGTATTTTGGTCTATTTGTGTAATGGTCAAATCGATGAGAGTTTTTGATATTGCTAAAAGATTGATGTAATCTTAGAGTATAAATAAGTTTTTAACGGGAAGGACTTAATGAAGTGAGAGTGGGATAGGATGAGTGAGGGTAAATTAGGAAATTAAGGAAGTTGCTGAATTTCCATTATTCACGACGTGAGACGGATGAGTCACAACATGAGAAAGTACAATACCATTTTCTTTTGTAATAAAATCTTTTAGCAACGAGTCAAAAATGACATACAACATAGAATACAAGATTAAATAAAGATGAGATATATAGAGTGTGACAACCTGTAATTTATTCTGTCGCTAAAACCATTCCTGTCAAATAAAACCGTCATGTTCAATTCGTTCCGATAACCTTTGCGTTAAATTAATTTAATCGCGACTTTTATTATGGTTTTGTAATGGTCAGGATGTGTTTTAATTATTAAAATATTTTCCATAATTGTTTGGAAAATTATTATTATTTCCATTTAAGTCTTAATTATGGCAACTTTATCGGGTGCGACCAAAAGCATCGTATATCAGCAGTATCGGGTAGAATCCCACCGGGCCACAAACTCAACCCCTATATAAGGGATTGAGTGACATCATTTTGAGGCTTTTTACTCTCTCTCTAAAAACTTTCTCTCACTACTCTCTCTCTCTAAAATCCGAAACTTAGCCAAACTTATCCACAACAAGCTCCAAATCACTAAGGTAACTTCCCTAACTCATGAATTAGCATCTTAGACCTTCAAATTCGGGATTTATATGAGGAATGGGACCATAAACAAGTGTTTACGGTCTTGGAACCTCCTTAGGCCGTGAACACATGTAATGAGGGTTTTGAAGCCTCAAAACCCCTCCAAAACACTTCTAGGGCTTATATTCGACTTAGAAACTTGCATGCATGGACTAAGGACCCCAAAATCATGACATTTGATGTATAAACATGAGTTTATGGCCCAAGAACCTTCTTGGACCGTAAACCCCCATGCATTAACCATAAACACCTCTTAAGGTGTTAAAAATGCCCTTAAACACCACCACAAGCTTCCAAACGTATCTAGGACCTTCTACTTCATCATTTGAAGCACCAAATCATACAAGAAGGGACCAAACATGAGTTTACAGTCCAAGAACATGCTTGGACTGTAAACCCTCAATATTAGACCTTAAACACCATTTTGGGTGATAAACTTCCATGAGTGCATATAACCATATAACCCTTCAAGAAATGCACCAAAACATTCATAAATGGTACAAACTAGAGTTTACGGTCCAAGAACATTCTTAGACCATAAACTCATCTTCCTAGACCATAAACTCTTCAAATGGGTGTTTAAGTGCCCTTATCACCTTGAATGGCTTGTATGTTGGACTAGAATCACATGTGATTGAATTTCAACCACCAAGGCCCTTGATTCACGGACAAACATGAGTTTACGGTTGTAAACTCATGAGTTTAAGGTAGTAAACTCCCCAAGAACATCTCCTTAGACCTTAAACTCATTTCCCAAGGTCATTTCAAGTCCCGATCACTTCCTAAGCCATGAAATCGACCCTAGAACTTCCCGTGTGCATTGTTTGACCATTTGGCATCCAATAACCCACCATCCACGAGTTTACGGCCGTAAACTCATGGGGATATGGTCAATGGGCCGTAAATTCCTCAAGGAGTTTACTCTTGAAGATTAAACTCCATAATTAGGCCCTACACACCTTTAGATGCTACCCGGATCACTCCTAACACTTGAATTGAAGTGTTTTCACGTCTTGGAGTGCATATTCATGTCTAATTAGTGGTTCAAAGTATAATTAGATACATTTGTATATCATTTCATATTACATAGGAACCTCGCGCGTTATCAAGCCCCGAACCAACGCCTAGCATCCAAACCGACTCGTTTTCTCGTCTGGTGAGTTCATACCCCTACCCTTTTTCACTGTTTTCACTGTTTTCAGGGGGAATACAAGCAAAGTACAAGGGATACTTGTACTCAAAACTTGTTTTACATGTGCGTGTTTCATATTTCATATGCTTTTAATACTGATAGACATAACAGATAACCGTTTGAACATGCAGAACACGTAAACATATTATTTGTGAAATACGTTATAAAATGTTGTATTTTATATTTTCACAAATGGTTTTCCACATTATATCAGTTAAACGCATGACATTTGAACACTGAACTTAAAACTTAGTACACTGTTTTGTCCTCGGTAACACTCTACAGGGATACGCAAGTGGAGGATTATTGTTCATAACAAGATCTTTCTGTATTATTACTAGTAAATTTGTTATTCCTATAAATTGGAGACACGTCCTCGGTGAACACTCCACAGAGATACGTGAGTGGAGGACCGCACCCGTAACCAGAATCTCTTAGATAGGGAGCGTGACTTGAGTGTATAGATCTATAGGGGGCTGACTACCCCACACCTGGCTGCTAGCTACAGCCGAACCGAAAGGTTCAAGGGTGACAAAAGTCATAAGGTGATGTGGACTACTTATTGTCATATCTAGTCTATTGTATGGTTATGGAACTCGCAATTAGGATAACAGAGATTTACTTAATAGTAATAATGAGTAAAGTAATTAATTTACTTTGTATATATTAGTTTTATATATGTGTTAAAACTAATACATTTCACAAGGATAACCGGGTTTTCAGTATACATCTTTCACATATGGTAATCAACATTCAGGAAAATATGGGATTTTCCTGGGGAAAAACATTTGTACATAACCAGAACAGTGTAACAAACCAGATAACTGAACTTTACATTTCACAGTGGTAAACATGTTTTCAGTATGCATCTTTCACATATGGTAACCAACATTCAGGAAAATATGGGATTTTCCTGGGGAAAGACATTTGTACATAACCAGAACAGTGTAACAAACCAGATAACTAAACTTTACATTTCACAGTGGTAAACATGTTTTCAGTATGCATCTTTCACATTTGGTAACCAACATTCAGGAAAATATGGGATTTTCCTGGGGAAAGACATTTGTACATAACCAGAACAGTGTAACAAACCAGATAACTAAACTTTACATTTCACAAGAGTAAACATGTTTACAGTGTACATCTTTACATTACAATAACCAACTTTTAAGAAAATATGGGATTTTCTTGGTGTGTAACATTTTCAGTAACGGGAGGGAACTTGTACATTTTCACAAAACAAAACCACTTATGAACTCACCAGCGTTATGCTGATTTTTAAACCGCTTGTATTCTCAGGTCAGCGTTAGACAGGTACCCGATGATCCTTTTGGTTCGAAGACGGAGTGCGCAGAAGACTCGTTTCATTTTGTTTATATATACTATGTATCACTTGTACAACTTTACTTTTGAAACAAATGTAAACTTTTCTATATGTAATGTAATGGTTGTTTCACTTTACTTACTATGTGCATTGGATTTGATACTCAACATGGAGTCAACCCCGGAAATGTTTCCGCCTTCGGTTTTCGGGGTGTGACATAGAGTATATGAGATGGAGTATGAGATGAAATTTATACATATATATGAAGCAAATAAGATCGAGAAAGGATATATATAGTGAGTGAGACATAACATAAATGGGATATAATAAAGTACATTATTTTGGTACATGTGAAATTAAATAGAGTATGAGGGATAGAATAGAGAGGAGAAAAAGTCAAAGACAAAATTAAGATATGTGCATAATATGTGATGAGATGGACCAGTAACTATGACGGAAAATAAGAATTATGAGAGAGAAAGTAATAAAAGATAGGAGAATAACTAACCAGGCCTAGTGTCTGATGTAGTAGGGATTTATGTGTTTTTGCAGGTAAAAGTAATAGCAGCTGTGGTACTGGAAGAGAAGATAGGAGCACAAAAATCAAGATTTAGATTGTAGGATGTTATGTAGTATTATGAATTTTATATAAATAGTTAAAATTTATATTTTGTTTATTTGATTTAACCTGGGATATAGAAGTTTTAAAATTTGAGCATATTTTTCACATTAATAAATAAAATCTTGATAATTCTTATAGATTAGATGTTTTAGATCGAGGGTGTTACAAGTTGGTATCAGAGCTATATTTTAAGTGAATTTGGTTTGGTGTATCCATTCCTAGTCTTAAACTATAGAGAATAGGTGAGGAACAAAGATTATGAGTTGGTATTTGATAAACCATACTAATAGATCACGATACACGATTGAAGAAAATGTGAAGATAAAGATCCTGAAGAGTATGAGTATAAGATAATAACAAACCTTAAGGGTTTGAGTAAAAATAATAAATAAATAAATAAATATAAGATGTAAACTAATATAAATTAAAACTTGATAATGATGATACTGTTTGAGAACATGAGATCTATATGATAGATCTTTAAGATGTGATTGAGTTTATGGATGTAGATGATGATTGTGGTTTGAGATCCAAGAGATGACGAAACCTAAGCACATGAGATTCTATCTATTGTGATCGTTATAAGGTATGTGGATTGGCTATCGAGTGATAACAAAGCCTAATACAAATATTAGATTTAATATGATTAAGTTTAATAACAAATTTGAGTGATTGATCTAGTTAATTTGAGAAATTTAAATCAAGTGAGTGAAATTAGTTTTGGAAATTGATCTAATTGACCTGAATAATTGATCTGAGTCACTGATTTGAGAAATTAATATGAGAAATTAAAATGAGTTATTTGAATGATTGATTGAGAAATTAATATTGATTTAAGTGACTAATCTTAGAGAGTGATTTGTGTGATTAATATTAGTTAGAGTGATCGATCTGAGGGACGGGGAACTCATCCGGGTGACTGATTAGAGTAAGTGATTTGGTTGATTTTGTAAGTGGAGTGTTTAAACTACAAAAGGAGTTCTAATGAAGAATGTATAAGTCTAAAACGTTTTAAAAAAAATTATTGAAAGTTGATTTGGAGATTTCACAAATGCAAGGTGTCAATTTTGAAGCTTTATAAGTCACTATTTATAGCTGATCATAAATCACTTTATAAAGTAAAGTTATAGTCTATATAAGAAAGAATACACAGGAAAAAGAATTAGATAAAATAGATGTGTAGTGAATGAGATATGGTTTCTTAAAGTTGGTTCTTCAAATATGTGAAATTGCTGAAATGTTCAAGACCTTCATGTTCACAGCTGAATAACTCTAGCTTTTAACGTATTCAAATGCAGCAGATTATACAAAATTTGTAGTACTCCTAACACGATTTCCAACAATATAAATTTTGTCCAAATCGGAGTTCGTATGATTGAGTTACAAGGCTGGAAGGATTGAGAAAAACCATAAATTTTGCTGGGAGATTAACCTGAGTCGAGTGTAGTAAGGTTCATTGATGTGGGGAGTCGTTCCAATTGATTTGATCAATATCAATGATTAAATTGAGTGATTGATATTGATCAGGGATATTGAGTTATGCAATTGAAATTGATTCAAGTGGTTGACTTAATTAGAGTAATTGATTAGAGCAATCTAAATGATTGATATGAGAAATTGATTTTACTATAAGTGATTGAATGAATTAATCTGATAGATGTGAGTAAATGATCTGATTAATCTAAGTAATCGATTGTGTTTAGTAACAGATCAAATTGGTATAAGTAAAGGATTGATTGACATATTGATCTGAGTAAATGATATTGATCCGAATAATATTGATATGAGCGATTGATTTGATTGATCTAAGTAACTGATTTGAGTAATCAATTTGATTGATATATTGATATGGGAAAATTAACTCATTGATTCGAGTCATTGATTCGAGTGATTGATTTTGATCTAATTAATTTATGATCATTTGAGTAGATTAACAATGATAGGATTTTATAGCCTGAGAATATTTGATTTAGCCTTATTTCTTGTTCCTTGTTTGGTTGTGGGCTTCGGGTGGAATCAATTATTCGACTGTCTATCAGATCACACGTTATGTATGATTATGATTAGCAATTACATAAATTGATCAAAGTAACCGATCTGAGTGATTGATGTGAACGATTGGATTAACTTTGGTAATTGATAAAGATTAGAGTGAATGATCTGAGTAATTGATTTTAATCAGAGTGATTGACATTGAGTAGATTAATTGACATGATTAAATAATATTGATCCGGACAATTTTAGTTATTGATTTGAAGGAGTAATATTGGTTTAAGTGATTGACTCGATCGATCTGAGTAAATTGACTAACTAATCAATAATCTGAGTAATTCGAGATATTGATCTGAGTAATTTGAGTGATTGATCTAAGTGGTTGTGAATATTTGAGAATGTTAATCGTATTGTGTGTATCGTAGAGATTAAGGAGATTAAAATTTTATTTGAATGATTCGTGAATGAGTGATAATATTCGAAATATAAATTATAAGAAGATCGACTTGCAGAGTGTCTAATTGATATTTAATGATGATAATTGCTATGAGTAATTACACTCGTGACTTGAGGATGAGTGTCACACCCCAAAACCGGAACGGCGGAAACGTTCTGGGGTGGAGGACGTCATGTCAAGTATCACAACATATGCAGTATAGTAATCAAAGTGCAGCTCGATACAAGGTTGTCTTCACAAAAGCTCTCGAAGTGTACTTGTCTACTGACGACCTGAGAATACAAGTTATGTTGAAAGCGAGTATCAGCATTTTAATGTTGGTGAGTTCATAAGTATTTAATGGCATTGATATAAATACAGGTTTTTCTTCAAAGTAATCTCATAAAAGATGGTGGTTTAGAATTTACAGAGTATTAGAATCCTTTCCAGAGAATCCTATATTTTCTAATAAAAGTAGTCTTCTACCAAGACCCAATTGTTTTATGTTTAAACCAAGGAATATCTCTACTAAAAGCAGTCTTCTACCAATACCGAACTATTTTATGTTTAAGGAGTAATTTCCCCCAAAAGTACTATCATTATCAAAATATAGTTTATATTTTAAAGAATATGTGAGAAGATCACAAGCAAAAGTAATAGGGAAAATAATATTTTTCCTCAGCAGTAACACTGCTGGTTAAAGGTAAATAAAACATAGACTCCAGGTGGTATAGGATGAACCATACGCCTCGCAAAGTCTAAAGGAATGAAGTACATACTCCAGACGATATTTAGGGAACAATATGCCTCGAAGAGTCTAAAAGAATGAAATACAGACTCCAGGAAGTATTATGGGAACAATACGCCTCGGAGAGTCTAAAACAGCCTTTAATCTTATTTAAATTAGTTTAACGGATGAAAAGGTGGCCTAGTATATAACTAGGAAAATATATTTTGATGGTTCCATATATAGAAAATACTGTGATAATACTTATTACCTTAAAGCCATGACTTATAAGGTAAATGTAAAGATACTCGTAACCATACTGATTGACGATCGAATACTTGACAACCTACTGGCGTCGGAATGAATGTGACATTTGTCACCCCTTGGCTTGGTCGGTCGGGAATGTAGCTAGCAGTCAGGATGTGGGAGTGTCTGTCCCGTATAGATCTATACACACAATGCCCGCTCTCCCTCCAGGAGACTCTAGTTACCAACTTGACAACGGTGGATAATAATTATTGAGGATGCTAAGAGAAATGGCTAACTTGAGTTATGATAATAATTTGAGATAAATATAAGATACGAGAAGAGTAATGGAGAAATATTCTGAAAACTAGGAAGAATATTGATTAATTCTAATATCTGAAAAGATGTTAATGATTAAGAGAAGTAATGATTTGTAATTTTTGGGACAATTTTCCCTGGCAATTAAAATTGATTACTACCAAAGAGCTAGATGAAATTGAAATAAGAAAAGAGTTAAAAAGAGTTGAGAAATGATATGAGATTGAGAAGAGACGAGAGGAAATAAGATGAAAATTAGAAGAAATATAAAATAAAATGATATTGACCATGCCATAAGGTTGCATAAGAGTAGATAAAGAAATTGATGTCCCATTGTAGCCATTTAAAGTAAAGAAATTGAGAAGGTTTGGCCATTGCATTGATAATACAAAGATTTTGAAAGTATATTGTTATTATGGGTTATGAGGTTAAATAAGAGAATAATATGATATTGGAGATCTTTAGATGATAATTTAACCGAGAGATTAAGAAAGGATTTCGAGGAAGAAATCTCTTAAAGGGGGGAAGACTTGTAACAACCTAAAATTTAGAAAGATTTGACTATTAGTCAATATTGACCAAAAGGGGCAATTTGGTCATTTATGAGAAAAGGGTGATAATATGAAGTTTTAACTTCATGAAGATTGCTAATACAAGATTAAGTCACTGTAAGTGGTTATACGAGTGAGTTCTAGAGAAAGATTGCATGAAAAATGCAACTTTGGCCATAAGGGTAAAATTCGTATTTTTATGCTTTTAGGCTAACTTATTGACCTAATAGATTAAGATATGAATTGAAAAAAATGTAGAGCATGTTTCCACCTTTGTGTGGATATAAAGATCATCAAAAAACGGATAAGAAACGAAGGAAATATGAGCATTTGAAGATGGGATAAAAATGCCTAAAGGTGGAATGATATCAGCAACGTATTTTGCTAATTGCCAAAACTCACGACGTGAACAAGATAGGGTCACGATGTGACCATGATCATAACATAAATAAATAAGATTTGTGAACATTCTATTCCGAACCCAAACACACCCCCAGGTGCGAAAAACACATACTTAAGCCCTATGGGTCGATTTTTGAAGGGGTAACTTGATTTAAGCTTCAATTTGGTGAACCAAGGTAACAATCACCATCTATAATACATTAGATTTGGATTTTTTGCAAGATTATTCATAATTGTGATGAAACTCTACATTAAGGGTATGAGCTTAATTGATGGTATTGAGTTGGAATTGATGTTATATAGTTTAATTATGATTGTTTCTAGTGATTATGAGTATTATATGAATGATAGATTGTAAACATGATGCTTTATGTGAAATTTGCGTTAATAAGAAAAGGGTTCTTAATGGGTTAAGACAAGTGAAGGTAAATATGATATGTATGATAGTTGAATTGAATGATTAAACCTTCCATGATTGTTGACTGTTTGATTTGCATGGAATTAAAAGCTATAAAGATGTTGGTTTGAATACATTGATAGAGTTAATGAGTATGATTATAGGTTAAACCATGTAAATGGTTTAAGAATTAATGATTTTGGAATTTGATCAAATAGCAAATCAAGTAAGGACCTTTGGCAAAGAGGAGAAATTATTGGAGTATCATCCTCATAAACCCTAGTCAAGGTGAGTTATTTCTCTCACTTTTCCGTATGATTATTATATGTTTAAATTTATATATATGTGAATTTGAGGCACTAAGTGCTTGCCATCAAATGATGAGTTAATAATAGAGCATTAATATACATAGATATCATGTATTTTAGCAGGTATGTATATGATTGGCATATATGTATGAGATATGCATATAAACATGTAGCAGAGCATGTGATGAGCATACTTCCTTCTGGATTTATGATGATATATGAGTTTTTATTTTCTTTGGGATTGATGACGAGATATGAGTATTTTTCTTTCGGGATTGATGATGAGATATAAGTGTATTTCATTCGGGATAGATGACAAGATATGAGTATCTTTCCTTCGATATTGATGATGATATATGAGTATTTTTCCTTCAGGATTGATGATGAGATATAAGTATCTTTCCTTTGGGGTTGATGATGAGATATGAGTATCTTTCCTTTGGGATTGATGATGAGATATGAGTATCTTTCCTTCGAGATAGATGATGAGATATGAGTATGCTTCCTTCGGGAACAATATTAAAATATGTATATACTCCCTTCGGGGATAAAATTGGGAAATGAGTATAACATTAAAGTTATTAGTGAAATCTTTAATTATATAAATAAGTATGGCGTTTATGTAAGTATACGTATTAAAGATATATAAGTATACGTACTAAAGATAGATAAAAATGTCAAAATAAATGATTAGACCAATGAGGGTATTTTGGTCTATTTGTGTAATGGTCAAATCGATGAGAGTTTTTGATATTGATAAAAGATTGATGTAATCTTACAATATAAATAAGTTTTTAATGGGAAGGACTTAATGCAGTGAGAGTGGGATAGGATGAGTGAGGGTAAATCAGGAAATTAAGGAAGTTGCTGAATTTCCTGTATTCACGACGTGAGACAGATAAGTCACAACGTGAGAAAGTACAATATCATTTTCTTTTGTAATAAAAAGTTTTAGCAACGAATCAGGAATGACATACAACATAGAATACAAGATTAAATAAAGATGAGATATATAGAGTATATGAGATGGATTATGAGATGAAATTATACATATATATGAAGCAAATAAGATCGAGAAAGGATATATAGAGTGAGTGAGACATAACGTAAATGGGATATAATAAAGTACATTATTTTGGTACAGGTGAAATTAAATAGAGTATGAGGGATAGAATAGAGAGGAGAAAAGGTCAAAGACAAATTTAAGATATGTGCATAATATGTGATGAGTTTGACGAGTAACTATGACGGGAAGTAAGAATTATGAGACACAAAGTAATAAAAGATAGGAGAATAACTCACCAGACCTAGTGTCTGATGTAGTAGGAATTTATGTGTTTTTGTAGGTAAAAGTAATAGCAGCCGTGGTACTGGAAGAGAATATAGGAGCATAAAAATCAAGATTTAGATTGTAGGATGTTATGTTGTATTCTTAATTTTATATAAATAGTTAAAATTTATATTGTGTTTATTTGATTTAACCTACGATATACAAGTTTTAAATTTTGAGCATATTTTTCACATTAATAAATAAAATCTTGATAATTCTTATAGATTAGATGCTTTAGATTGAGGGTGTCACAAGTTGGTATCAGAGCTAAGTTTAAGTGAATTTGGTTTGGTGTATCCATTCCTAGTCTTAAACCATAGAATATAGATGAGGAACAAATATTATGAGTTGGTATTTGATAAACCATACTAATATATCACGATACACGGTTGAAGAAAATGTGAAGATAAAGATCCTGAAGAGTATGAGTATAAGATAATAACAAACCTTAAGGGTTTGAGTAAAAATAATAATAAATAAATAAATAAAAGATGTAAACTAATATAAATTAAAACTTGATAATGATGATTTTGTTTGAGAACATGAGATCTATATGATAGATCTATAAGATGTGATTGAGTTTATGGATGTAGATGATGATTGTGGTTTGAGATCCAAGAGACGACGAAACCTAAGCACATGAGATTCTATCTATTGTGATCGTTATAAGGCATGTGGATTGGCTATCGAGTGATAACGAAGCCTAATACCAATATCAGATTTAATATGATTGAGTTGAATAATAGATTTGAGTGATTGATCTGGTTAATTTGAGAAATTTAAATCAAGTAAGTGAAATTAGTTTGGGCAATTGATCTAATTGACCTAAATAATTGATCTGAGTCATTGATTCGATTCATTGAGTCGAGTGATTGATTTTGATCTAAGTAATTTATGAGCATTTGAGTAGATTAAAAATGATAGGATTTTATACCCTGAGAATATTTGATTTAGCCTTATTTCTTGTTCCTTGTTTGGTTTTGGGCTTGGAGTGGAATCGATTATTCGATTGTCTATCATATCACATGTTATGTGCGATTATAATTAGAAATTACATAAATTAATCAAAGTAACTGATCCAAGTGATTGATGTGAATGATTGGGATTAACTTTGGTAATTGATAAAGATGAGAGTGAATGATCTGAGTAATTAATTTTGATCAGAGTGATTGACATTGAGAAGATTAATTGACATGATTAAATAATATTAATCCGAGCAATTTTAGTAATTGATTTGAAGGAGTAATATTGATTTAAGTGATTGACTCGATTGATCTGAGTAAATTGACTAACAAATCAACAATCTGAGTAATTCGAGAAATTTACTTGATAAATTGATCTGAGTAATTTGAGTGATTGATCTAACTGGTTGTGAATATTTGAGTAAGTTAATCATATTGTGTGTATCGTAGATACTAAGGAGATTAAAAATTTATTTGAATGATTCGTGAATGAGTGATAATATTCGAAATATAAATTATAATAAGATCGACTTGCAGAGTGTATAATTGATATTTAATGATGATAATTGCTATGAGTAATTACACTCGTGACTTGAGGATGAGTTGTAAGTCGAGTGCCAAATAATTATTGAGGATGCTAAGAGAAATGGCTAACTTGAGTTATGATAATAATTTGAGATATATATAAGATACGAAAAGAGTAATAGAGAAATATTTTGAAAACTAGGAAGAATATTGATTAATTCTAATATCTGAAAAGATGTTAATGATTAAGAGAAGCAATGATTTGTAATTTTCGGGACAATTTTCCCTGGCAATTAAAATTGATTACTACCAAAGAGCTAGATGAAATTGAAATAAGAAAAGAGTTGAAAAGAGTTGAGAAATGATATGAGATTTAGAAGAGACAAGAGGAAATAAGATGAAAATTAGAGGAAATATAAAATAAAATGATATTGACCATGCCATAAGGTTGCATAAGAGTAAATAAAGAAATTGATGCCCATTGCACCCATTTAAAGTAATGAAATTGAGAACGTTTGGCCATTGCAATGATAATGCAAAGAATTTGAAAGTATATTGTTATTATGGGTTATGAGGTTAAATAAGAGAATAATATGATATTGGAGATCTTTAGTTGATAATTTAACCGAGAGAATAAGAAAGGATTTCGAGGACGAAATCTCTTAAAGGGCGGAAGACTTGTAACAACCCAAAATTTAGAAAGATTTAACTATTAGTTAATATTGACCAAAATGGGCATTTTGGTCATTTATGAGAAAAGGGTGATAATATGAATTTTTAACTTCGTGAAGATTGCTAATACAATATTAAGTCACTGTAAGTAGTTATATGAGTGAGTTCTAAGAAAGAAAGCATGAAAAATGCAACTTTGGCAATAAGGGTAAAATTTGTATTTTTATGCTTTTAGGCTAACTTCTAGGGATGAGCAGCAGAACTGGGTATCCACTTTCGGAACCGGAACCGCCTTAGAACCGCCGGTTCCGAAATCGGAACCGCCTTAAGTGGTTCCGATTCCGGTTTTCATTTTTACGGAACCGTTACCCGCCGGGTACCCGCTGGAATCGGTATATATATATATATATATATATATATATATATATATATATATATATATATATATATATATATATATATATATATATATATATATATATATATATATATATATATATATATATATATATATATATACACGTTATACACTAGAATGCTCCTGAATAACATCATTTAAAATTCAAGAATTTTAAATAATTTTTTTAAACGTTTAAATGTCCATATATAATTTTCACTTTGAAATTAAATTGTTCGATTTTAAAATGAATTTATAGAAAATAGACAAGAGTTACTATTAGTTTCAAGTTAAATTCTAACTCATAGAAATATTTGTTTATTTATGGACTTCATATCTTTGAATTCCAACTCATAGATATAGTTTTAAATGTTTTAAAAATTCAACAAATTTAACGAATCGGGTATCCGCTAGTGGAATCGCTACCCGCCGGTTCCGGTTTTGGTTCCAACTTTTTAGTAACCGTAGGTTCCGGTTCCGGTTCCGATTCCAGACAATTAAGGCGGGTACCCGCCTATACTCATCCCTACTAACTTCTTGACCTAATAGATTAAGATCTGAATTAAGTCAGTAAGATATGAATTGGAAAACAAGTAGAGCATGGTTCCACCTTCGCATGGATATAAAGATCATCAAAAACGGATAAGAAACGAAGGAGATATGAGCGTTTGAACATGGGAAAAAATGCCTAAAGCTGGAATGATATTAGGAACGTATTTTGCTGATTGCCAGAACTCATGACATGAAAAAGATAGGGTGACGACGTGAGCATGATCAGAACATAAATAAATAAGATCTGTGAACATTCTATTCCGAACCCAAACACACCCCTAGGTGCGAAAAACACATACTTAAGCCCTATGGGTCGATTTTTGAAGGGGTAACTTGATTTAAGCTTCAATTTGATGAATCAAGGTAAGAATCACCATCTCTAATACATTAGATTTGGATTTTTGGCAAGATTCTTCATAATTGTGATGAAACCCTAGATTAAGGGTATGATTTTAATTAATGGTATTGAGTTGGAATTGATGTTATATTGTTTAATTAAGATTGTTTCTAGTGATTATGAGTATTATATAAATGATAGATTGTAAACATGATGCTTTATGTGAAATTTGTGTTAATAAGAAAAGGAGTCTTAATGGGTTAAGAAAAGTGAAGATAAATATGATATGTATGAAAGTTGAATTGAATGAGTAAACCTTCTATGAATGTCAACTGCTTGATTTACATGGAATTAAAAGCTATAAAGATGTGACAACCCATTATTTTCTACCTTGTAAAAGTCAATGAAAGTCAACTCAAGTCAACCAGATCAAATTAAAGTCAAACTTATTGATTTGTTAGTTTAATAAAGTTAAATTAATATATTTGATACATATAAACACTTGGTAAAAGTCTTGGTGAAGTTAGAAGTTAAAACATACAAGGAACCGAGGAATATCGCATAAGGAGATTCCCACCGAAAACCTTCTTTCTTCTCTCAACCGAAAACTTCGCATAGGCCTTTCCCTCGGACCGAAAGCTCGCACCGTAAACGGTTTACGACCGAGAAGACTCGGACCACAAACGTGCAAGTCTGGTTCTATCAGCTTTATCTCCTCGGGAAGGGTTCTTATTTTCTCGGTTTGAGTTCCCAGTCGAAAACCTATGCCTCGGTTTGTGTTCTCGGCCGAGAACCCCTAAACCGACATGCTTTATACTTCCATATATATATATATATATATATATATATATATATATATATATATATATATATATATATACATATAACCGAAAATGAAGCTCATTCTTACACTTATCAGCCAAAATCAGAACCTTTTATCTCAAGATCTTCAACTGAAAACACAAACCAGAAGATGATCCTGTAGTTCCAATAGAAGAACCAGAACCAGAAGATGGCTCGACGCAGAACCAGAAGATTATCCTATAGTTCCAAGGGAATGGAGGTTGGCTCGACACAGAACCAGAAGATGATCCTGTAGTTCCAATAGAAGAATATTTTCCAGAAGATTCTGACTCAGAATCAGAAGCCTATAACCCACCTCAAGTTGCCCAAAATCCCAATACTCGGCAAAATTTTGATGGTCCGACACCTCGGTGGGTAGTGAACTTAGATAGGTGGAGTCATGAGCAGGTTCAAGACCGTCCTTATAATGGAGATCGAAGATTCTACAACCTTGATGAAGGAGGCTCAGCAGACATAGCCCTTCCAGTGTAAGTTCGTCGAGTTGCGTGTAACGATGAACAAGGAAGAGATGCCATTGACCGAGTCATGCAGGTTAATTCTACCACTAGAGTCAACACATCTCGTATTCACCACCTAATTGAAAACCATGAGACAACCAGGAATCTTACCTAAGCCTTGCAAAGGGTACTGGCTACAAGCCGAACCGAAGTTAGATAACTTCGAGAACGCCAAGCGACACTAGAAAGGCGTATGTTCACAACAGAACGCCAGTTGGCTAAATCCAAGGCTGAAACTAGTAGGAATCCCAACAACACTCCTCGCGATGAGAGCATACTCTACTCACTCTTTTGAATATAGTTTTAAGTCTATGTATATACACTAGTGATGTTCTCATGTATAATAGTATGACCTCGAAATTTCACTTTTCGATAGGTTGGTATGCTGTCAAAGTTTTCCATTTAGTTTGTATATTGTAGACCTATTACAAGGTCAAATTTTCCAAACTCTATGTATCTAATATACCAATGAAATTTACAGGCATCTTATTTCCTTCGAAAAATCACTATCCAATTTCACATTATCGCTTTACAAGTTATTCCTTGTGGTAGACTTCTATATAAACTTCTTTCATATTACTTTTTGGACTAATGTAATTAGTTCAAAGACATTTGATTTATTATCGCTGTTGGTGTCTTACTACCTTTCCATTTTTATTTTTTGAAGCAAAAGATGCCTCCATGAAAGAATCTGAGACATGTCAATGTGAATTAAGCACCGACACCACCTCCGCCACCACCTCCACAGTTTGACGCTGCTATGTTTCAGGCAGCAGTCACTACAGCTGTGGCAGCTGCTATGTCACATATAATATAATTGGGGCCAACGGATGTGGGAGCGGTGCTCATCCCTCCAATCATGGTGAAAGTCTTAGACACCCACGGGAGTTTACTTATAAGGACTTCACAAACGGAAAACCTAGAACCTTTAATGGAACTGGGGGAGTCATGGCTCTAACTCAATGGATTGAGAAAACTGAAGTTGTCTTTGAAATATACTCGTGCCCTGAAGGGAGCAAGGTAAAATTTGTTGCCTGCACCTTTTCTGACCGAGCTCTCTCATTGTGGAACGGTCATGTTAAGTCACTGACTCTTACAGCGTCTAACTCAATGGGCTAGGAGAATCTAAAATCGACAATGATGCTAGAGTACTGCCCGAGGGGTGAAGTACAAAAGCTCGAGCAAGAGCTTTAGGGCCTTACCATGAAAGGTATAGACATAGCAACTTACACCAATAGGTTCAGTGATCTAGCGATCCTATGTCCTGGAATGGTTGCTCTGGAGAGCAAGAAAATAGGAAGGTATATCTGGGGACTATCACCTCAGATCCAAGGGAGCGTGCTAGCTTCAAAGCATGTTACCTTCAATAGTGCCAAACAATTGGCACGTTCTCTAGTAGATCATGGAGTCTGTTAGGGCTTCATGATTGTTACTCCAGAACAACCCAAAACAAACAACAATAACAACAACAACAACAACAACAACAAGAAAAATCCGTGGAACAAAAGGAAGGGTCAATATTACTAAGAGCCTTCTAAGAAACAACAGATAGTGGCAGTTCATGCTGCTACCACTCCTGCTGCTGTGCACCAACAAAGCAGTATGCTGGTAAAATACCGAAGTGCAAAAAGTGTAATTTCCATCACAATGGAAATTGCCGTGAAATGCAATGTAGGAATTGCAACAGAAAAGGGCACACTGCCCAATTTTGTTGGTCACCTCCACAATTGATCGCTCAAGTTCCTGGCGCTGAAGTAAGTCGGGCATTTTATGAATGAGGTGACACTGGACACTTCAAAAAAGGATTGTCCAAAGGCAAGGAATGTCGGTGGAGTAGGAAGAATACTAGTTATTGGTCACGAGGAAGTCGTGGCAGACCCTATGGTGGTCACGGGTACGTTTCTTCTCAATAATTCATACGCGTGCATTCTATTTGATAGTGGTGCAGAGAAAAGCTTTGTGAGCCATAAATTCGAACACCTACTTAAACAAAATTCTCAACCACTAAAAGATACCTTCATTGTAGAAATGGCCAACGGTAAAACCAAGTGCACTAACGATATATACATAGGATGTACCCTTACTCTAAATAACTTTTCCTTCCCAATCGAACTCATATCGGTATCCATAAAAAGTTTCGACGTCATCACTGGTATGGATTGGTTAATTCCTAATCGTGCCGACATCCTATGTTACGAGAAAGCTATTTGCCTTACCTACCAAGTAATGAGACCCTTATCGTTTACTGCAACAAATTTGGCGCGAACCTACAGATCATTTCCTGTACCAAGGCACAAAAGTATATTTGCAAGGAGTACTGTGCTTTTCTAGCTCACGTGGTAGACAAGAAACAAGAAGTGAAGGACTTCGAGAGCATTCCCGAAGTCTGTAATTTCCCCAACATTTTCCCTGGTGATCTTTTAGGAGTTCTGCCTGAAAGATAAGTCGAATTCATAATCGACTTAATACCGGGAACTACCCCTGTAGCTAAGTCTCCATATCGCCTTGCACCATCTGAAATGCAGGAACTGTCCAGCCAATTGAATACACTTCTCAGCAAGGGCTTCATAAGACCAAGCTTTTCACCTTGGGGAGCACCGGTCTTATTCGTAAAAAAGAAGGATGGATCGTTTCCCATGTATATAGACTACAGGGAATTGAATAAACTCACCATCAAAAACCGATACCCTTTGCCTCAAATCGATGACTTTTTTGATCAATTTCAAGGGGAAATTTTCTTCTCCAAGATTGACCTGAGATCAGGATACAATCAGCTGCGAGTCCAGGAGGCTGATATTCCAAAGACTGCTTTTAGAACTCGCTACGGTCACTATGAGTTCGTAGTGATGCCCTTTGGTCTAACGAATGCACCTGCAGTATTCATGGACCTGATGAATCGTGTGTGTCGACCTTACTTAGACAAGTTCATTATCGTTTTCATTGACGATATACTAGTCTATTCACGAACTAAGGAAGAACACAACCAAAACTTACGACAAGTCTTGGAAACTTTAAGGGCAGAGAAATTGTATGCAAAGTTCTAAAAATGTCAATTTTGGATTCGAAGGGTGGAATTCCTAGGTCATGTAGTCAGCAAGGAAGGGATACATGTTGATCCTTCCAAGATCAAAGCTATCGAAAGTTCGGCGACCCCACAAACCCCAACAGAGATTCGTCCGTTTCTAGATCTCGCTAGCTACCACAGGAAATTCATTTAAAATTTTTCCTGCAAGATCGCAAAGCCACTCACCATCTTGACCCAGAAAGGTGTAATCTTCAGCTGGGAGGAGAAACAAGAAACTACTTTCCAGACTCTAAAGCAAGCCCTTTGCAGCGCACCGATCTTGTCCCTCCCAGAAGGGACGGAATATTTCGTAATTTACTGCGATGTGTCCAAGCAAGGGTTAGGCTGTGTTCTTATGCAGCGAGGAAAGGTTATATCATATGCCTCAAGACAGCTTAAGAATCACGAGGTCAACTATACCACACACGATCTCGAACTGGGAGAAATAGTTTTCGCTCTGAAGATCTGGATGCATTACCTGTATGGTACAAAATGCACAATCTTTACTTATCACAAAAGTCTCCAACACATCTTTGATCAGAAAGAATTGAATATGAGACAACGATGTTGGGTGGAGCTACAAAACAATTACGAATGTGAAATTCGTTATCATCCTGGTAAAGCCAATGTAGTAGCTGATGTCCTTAGCAGAAAAGAATACTCGGGACGTCGAGTAAAGTCGTTGACCATGACTATCCATTCACACCTATCCACACATATCAAAGAGGCTCAACTTGAGGCCTTGAAACCCAAAAATGTGGCTGGTGAATCTTTAATACAAGAACTTAGAAATCAAAGGTAATAAAGCCTGATATCTCATGAACCGGATCTGGACACCAAAGTTCGGTGGTTACAGAAAGGTTGTCATGAATGAAGCGCACAAGACATGATACTCCGTTTACCCGGGTTCAGACAAGATGTATCTGGACCTTAAGAAAATTTTTTGTTGGCCAAACATGAAAGCTGAGATTGCTACCTTTGTGGGCAAGTGTCTTAGTTGTGCCAAAGTCAAGGTAGAATATCTAAAGCCTTCGGGTCTACTCCAGCAGCTAGAAATTCCCGAATGGAAGTTTGAGCGGATTACAATGAATTTCATAACCAAGTTACCTAGGACAACGGGTGGTCATGATACCATTTGGGTAATCGTCGACAGATTAACCAGATCCGTACACTTCCTGCAAATAAAAGAAACTGATAAAATGGAGAATTTAACAAGGATGTACATTAAGGAGATAGTGCGATTGCATGGTATGCCAATATCTATTATCTCTGACCGTGATAGTAGATTTACCTTGTGGTTTTCGCAATCACTGCAAATGTCCTTGGGAACAAATCTTAACATGAGTACAACGCACCATCCTCAAACTGATAGGCAAAGCAAGAGAACCATACAAACGCTGGAAGAGATGTTAAGAGCTTGTGTGATAGATTTTGGTTAAGCTTGGGATACCCATTACCACTAGTCGAATTCTCCTACAACAATCGTTATCACACTAGTATCAAAGTTGCACCCTTTAAATATCTCTATGGTCGTAAGTGCACATCTCCTCTGTGTTGGGCTGAAGCGGGTGATACGCAACATGCAAAGAACCAAATACCTGATAGTACTTTAACCGGTGCCGAGATCATTCGTGAGACCACAGAAAATATTGTCTAAATTCGGGAACGATTGAAAGCTTCCAGAGACAGACAGAAAAGCTACGCGGACAAGAGAAGAAATCCCTTGGAATTCCAGGTTGGTGACCGCGTCATGTTAAAGGTCTCACCATGGAAGGGCATGATATGCTTTGGAAAGAATGGAAAATTAAACCCAAGGTACATCGGACAATTCGAGATTCTTGCTAGAATCGGTCCAGTAGCTTTCAAACTCAAACTACCTCAAGAACTCTATAACATACACCCTACCTTCCATGTGTCTAACCTAAAGAAATGCTTATCTGATGAGACTATTGTGATCCTACTTGATAAAATCGAGATAAATGAGAGCCTCAACTTCGTGGAAGAACCAATATAAATCCTAGATATGGAAGTAAAGAGAACGAAGCAAAGTGGTACCCCGATAGTGAAGGTTCGTTGGAACACAAAGCGGGGAACTGGATTCACTTGAGAGCGGGAGGATCAAATGAAACAAAAGTATCCACATCTTTTTCCCTAGTCTTTCTATATCTCTATAGTCTTAATTTCGGAACGAAATTCCTTTTAACGGGGGGATAATGTGACAACCCGTTATTTTCTACCTTGTAAAAGTCAACTCAAGTCAAACATATCAAATTAAAGTCAAACTTATTGATTTGTTAGTTTAATAAAGTTCAATTAATATATTTGATACATATAAACACTTGGTAAAAGCGTTGGTGAAGTTAGAAGTTAAAACATACAAGGAACCGAGGAATCTCGCATAAGGAGATTCCCACCGAAAACCTTTTTTCTTCTCTCAACCGAAAACTTCACATAGGCCTTTCCCTCAGACCGAAAGCTCGCACAGCAAACGGTTTACGTCCAAGAACCATCGGACCGCAAACGTGCGAGACTGGTTCTAGAAGCTTTATCTCCTCGGGAAGGGTTCTTATTTCCTAGGTTTGAGTTCCCAGCCAAAAACCTATGCCTCGGTTTGTGTTCTCGGCCGAGAACCCCTAAACCTACATGCTTTATACCTCTATATATATATATATATATATATATATATATATATATATATATATATACACACACATACAACCGAAAATGAAGCTCATTCTTACACTTATCAGCCGAAATCACAACCTTTTCTCTCAAGATCTTCAACCGAAAACCTCCCCTCTCATCTCAAGAACATGCAAAATCACTCCTCTCTCATGAATTACATGCGAAAATCACTTGATTGTTTTTAGAATCTTGAAAGTATCATTCCTTGATCTTGTTTTCATTTCAAAAACACCTTCCAATCATCATATATTTGACCGAAAACACCAAATTATACTAGTTTTTCACCAAGAACACGAAGAACACGAAAAACACCCAAACGCTATTCTAAGTATTATTGTAAGTCTTCTTACAATAATTAAGTGTTGTTTAACACTTTAAACTTCATTAGATTATCTAATTTATATTTAGTATAATGTATATATAAATTAGGATTCGGTTTATATCGCGGGTTCTAGCTTGTGAAATTAACGCGACTACACCGTATCATCAACCGGAAACTCACAAAGGTGAGTCCATACCCCTGAATTTTTACTATTGTTCACTATTTTAAGGGGGAATACAACTCTAACACAGTAATATTGTGTTTAAATTAAATGGTTTCTAAATATTTCTAAAATGACATCAAGTCACCAAAACACTTTTATATATTGTCAAACCTCTTTTAAATGTTTTATAAATTCTTTTAACTTATATTTTGCCAGTGTCATATTTATATATGAATATTTATATAAATAATATTTAAAGGGCTTAGGATTAATAATTCACTTTATTTCATTTTCCTTGTTTCGATGTGGGCTTAGGGTAAAATTATTTGTCCGGAGGTCTTTTCAATTTTAATTATATATATTGTGTATATATATATATATATATATATATATATATATATATATATATATATATATATATATATTAATATAAAAGTTACTTCAATCAGTTTCATTACCCTTTATAACATGCCAAGCAAAGGGGTACATTCATGAATAATCATACTCAACAGAACGTACATATAAATTATAATATGTATAATTTATGATACAAGAACTCTATTTTACTAGTCAAGTATACAAGGTTACACTATTTTACTAAGACAAGGATATAATTCAAAGCTAAACACATATGTATAATTTACTCTACATTTCAAGTATACTAAACAAGGAACATACTATCGGTCATTTATTTCAGAATGAATGGGATTTCATTATTATACACGTAAGCGTCAAGATGGTTTTTGTGAGACAATGTTCACTCGCTTATTTATTCAGTTAATTAAGCAAACAATATTAAAGTCCTGATGATTATAACCAGAATCTCCTAGCAGAGAACGAGACAAATGTATATAGATCTATAATGGGATTGACTATCCCGCACTCAAACTGCTAGCTACAGTTAGGCAGAAATGTCATATGAGTGACAAATGTCGTTACAGTTCCAGCGCCTTCAAAATTTCATATCAGGATTTTAGTCTTAGTATGGTTATAATAACTCACAAAAAGATATTAACTATACGATTATTGTATAAACAACTAAACAAGAGTGCAATTTCAAAGAACTGGTTTTACAATGATATGACTTATAGTATTACATTACAAACTTACAGTTCAACTGGTGGAGCCAGGCACACTCACATGTATAGATTTTACAAAGAAATACAAATACAGAACACCACTTTACAAAATAGAGAAACATACAATACAGAAAACATTCTTTTTATAGTGAATTAAAAATATGTTACGCTATTACATAGCACAACAATACTTAGACAGGACGGTTTTTTTGGGATTAAAACTATTTTTCAGTTACATTAGAAAATATTGGATTTTCCGGAACAGTAAACATATTCTCTATTTCAAGGAACAGAAAACAAGCTCTTAAACATAAATACTTATGCACTCACTCAACTTAAATGTTGATACTCTCTTTTTCAAAATACTTGTATTCTCATGGAACCGGTAGACAGGTACATTCCTAAGATTTTGAGAAGACGGAGCAGTATAGAGTTGCGTATTTTGGTTTTTCTTATATCTATTTTGGTGTCAATATTCAATGATTGAACACACATGTAAAACTATTATTTCTTTAATGCAATGGTTGTTGTACTTTGATTACTATAAAGCATGTGTTGTAATACTTAAACATGAAGTCAACCACCCCCAGACGCTTCTGTCGTTCGGGTTTGGGGGTGTGACAGATTGGTATCAGAGCATTGTTTATAGTGAACTCAGTATATCAATTCATAAAAGATACACAGTTATAAATGCATTGGGGCTAAAGAGCTCTGACTACGAGTATACTTTTAAAATATAAGTATTATATAAGAAGTATACTAACACTCATACATACAAGAACAACATCACAGTGAGTAACAACATAAAAGTATTTGGATGTTGGACACTGCAGTTAAACCTGGACAGTTATGTAATCATATATGGGATAAATATAGCCTGGTCGACTATATTTATTTGAGATACGATCAACATGTGTTTACACTACTAGAAAAACAGCCTTTTACGACGCTCATTGCGCGTCGTAAAACGCTCAGACGACGCGCAAATGCGCGTCAAGGAAGGCCCTGTCATAAAGAGAGACGACGCGCATTTGTGCGTCGTCTATAGACGACGCGCATTTACGACGCGCATTTATGACGCGCATTTACGACACGCGGTTATGACACGCAATGCGTATCAAGGAAGGCCCTGTCATAAAGGAAGACGACACGCATTTGCGTGTCGTAATCTTACGACGCGCGTGTTTATGACACGCAATGCGTATCAAGGAAGTCCTTGTCAAGAAAGGCCATGTCATAAATAAAGACGACACACATTTTTGCGTATCATTATTTTATTTTATTTTTTTAATTATTTGTAGATATACTAGTTTTCAAATTAAATTTGCATTTTCATAATAAAAAATAAAATACCATATACAAAAAATACAATACATTGCACAAAATTTAATGTCATACAAATAATCCTTCCAATAGTAGACAAATGTAACATTTCATGGAAAGATAAAACAAATCAATAGTTGTAACAAAAATTTACAAACTAATTAGATACAAGAAATATCAAAAAAATACCCTCAAATGCTTTTCTAGGTCCAATCTCCATGTCAGCTCTTCAACTCACTTCTCCATCTTCAACTCACTTCTCTATTTTGTTCTTAGGTTCTGTAAGGGCTCCAGCATCTCTTGCAGTTTCAAAGGCAGAAAGAAGAACAGAACGTGATATTATTTTGCCATTGGAAAGCTATGTTAACTTTTTTTTTTTAAATTTAGAAAAAGAATCTGCTTCTCTAAGATATTATCCAACAACAATGCTAAAACGTGTTTAAAAGTTAAATGCAAAAAAAGAGAACCTGTTCTATGACAATTCCATTAACAGGCCTAGAAAGAATTGCACGTGACTTTATACCCCTTTCAGATTGTGGAGCTTTTTCAGACTCAACTCCATCCTACAAAATACAACATCAATCAAGAAAAATATATAAGTAAACATGCAAAACCACAAAACTTACAATAAAACATAATATTATAGCTATTAACGATATATAAACCACACCTTTTGCCTCGACACTGTTGTTGCAAGCTTAGAAGATTTCACTTGCTGCAAGGTAACCTCCACAACTTTACTCCCACACACAAAATTCGGGTGTGATGTGTTTATGTAATCCATCTACCCAAAAAAGCAATATTTTCAGCCATGTCACGATAAAAATAAAAAATAGAGATAATGATACGTACCTCCATTTCAACTATGTGCCCAATCATGGTTTCAGAAGGCTGAAGACCATCACTTAAAAAATTCTGATGTCATCATCAGTCAAGTCCTCACAAGGGTTAACTTCCTACAACAGTAACTCGATTGATTAAATATATTTATTGCAAACTAAGGGATTTGGGCGTTAAATATTAATAGGTGAAAATGTGTATTCTTAACCTAATGACAGTTGGAAAAGTCATAAAAAGAAGCGTCTGTCAATCGAGTTTGCAATAAATTTATTGCAAACTAGGGGATTTAGGTTAAGAATCACTTGTGCAGATGTCTTTTCTGTTCTAACTATCTCCAGTAGTGGCATCACATGAGCTGGATTGTAATCATTTCATTTAATAAAAAAAAAATATTAGTTGAAAATGTTAAATAATCTTAAGATAAAGATGTGGATTATTTTGTTTAACCTGAAGAAATTTGCCCCGATAACTCGATCTTGAGATTTGATTTTTTATCCAATTAAATTGAGGTCAATGGTGGATGTGTTGGTTGCTAAAATGCATTGAGGAGGAAAAATGTTTTCAATTTCACTGAAGATTTTTTTGCTTCAATGGAATGTTCTCAATTACATCCTGCATTCACAAATAGATGATAAGAAACAGGGATAACAATGAAACAGTAGATCTAACTATTAACATAGCAGAATGGAATAAAAAAAACTTGGATTCAAAGATAATGGTTCATTCTTTCGAGAGGAATGAAACTCTCCAGAAATCAAAAAGATAACTACAATATTCTCTGCCCTTGACAGCCAGGGAACAAAAGGGTTAAATACTCACAGACAGGTAGTGATCCCCAAAAGGCCTGTCTGGACACAGATAGTGCTAACACCACAAAAGGACAACTAAAGTGTGCATAACAATAAAAAAGTAAAAAAGACTAAACTGCCCCTCTGTGATTCTCATGGATTATGTTCCTGTGAATTGGGCTGCCCCTTGGCGTGCTTTGTTTCTCTTCCTTTGGTAAACCAACATTTGTTTGGGCTCATCAATAGAGTTGTCAAATTATGTGTTCATATTTTATGTTTTTATTAATTTAGCCACTTGACTATTTTCTCTAGTGATTAAACTATTAGGACATAAAACAAATAGTATTGATTTTTTTTAAAAGATCATACCTCTATAACCATATCTACATCTTTGAATTGTGAGTAATCCAATACCCCACTAACTAATGAGCTTGTGCTAACTTCTTCCTTGCTACCAATCCATTAATATTTCCTGAAAAAGTCATAATATATAACTAATAAGTCACATAATAAATTGGCTACAAAATTGTCATGTAACCTAACAGCACAAAAATAAAAGAAGCCATGTTAAAGAGATGAACTTTCATTCTATTTCTAGTTTTTCTACCAAAATCACTCAATGAAATCAGTGCCTACCATCAGGATCTGCATTTCCAGCGATTTGAAGCCTAATGTATGACATTATCCAACAGCAATGAAGCAAGCCCCACAACAGCAACTGCAGCCCCCACTGCAATAACCACAGAAAACAAATTTGTTGTCTGTGAGATTCTGAATGACAGTAAATTACTATTTTACCCTTTTGAAATACATAGCTACTAAAAACATACCAGAAACAACCATCAGAGATAAGTTAAGAAGCCTGTTATAATGTTTTCGAGTTTTCCCAGCTTCAGTTTCAGGGATGCTCAAATGAGGATGCTCTGCAGCTCTCATAATTCTTCCAAATATATTATTGAAATCTCCCAATTTTGTGCTTATAGGTATAGGAGCCTCTATTCCCATATCCTGACTAACCTATAAACAAATAGTCATTTTATTCATATGAGTAAGGGTAAACAGGTCATTTACTCTCTCCTTCAGACAATATATTCGATCCAAAAAACAAGTTAGTCTCTGTTTCTCACCGACATCATTTATCCATATGAGTGTTTCTTTTTGACTTGATACAAAAAGAAAGACTCAACGAGAATAAATGACTATTTTACCCTTATAGTGTTTCTTGTCTTGCACAACAAAATAGGCAATAATGTTTCTTTAAACCTTATGTGTGTGCTGAAAGAAATATTTGCATCTATCAATTCAATAAAAAACTAGAACTGCATCTATCAACATTTCAACATATTATACGACCTAATGCACTAAGCGACAGAAAGCCAACTAGATGGCAGCAAAGGAATGGAATGAGTTGTGATCATATTTGGTTGGTCTGTAGCAATGGAATGAATCATTCCATTCCTTCCCAAACTCTAGTACTTATTAGCAATCATACCAAGCGACAGAAAGCCAACTAGATGGCAGCAAGTCACAACTTCTTAGACTTTTCATTTCAGGGAAGCGTTGTGCAAGATCAAGTATCTGTTGCAACAAGAAAACAGAACTAAACTAATTATCCAATGATTTATAAATAAATAATAAAACCCACTTTCTTTGTTTTTTTTAAAGCTAACCTTATCACACAAAGGTTCCCAAAGGCTAACTATGTTCCATGTACTCAAATATCAAGCAACTTTGAGTGGTGGCAGAATCACTATCATCACTAGAAAAGTCTTCTTGAACTACATTGTTCTCATCATTCATTGAAAAATGATCCATTCGGTGAAGAATGTCATTCTTTGGGTGATGATTATTACTCTTCTCCCTTAGATAATGTAAAGAACCCTTTTCCTGTTCATAATCACTGCTCCCATCACTACTTGAATCCGTAAATGAGTTATCATCAATATCCTCAGTTAGTTGCCTGTAAAGCAACAGAATAACTAGATTATTTAAATTTCATAAAGAAGCATAATAGATGCTACTAGTTGAAAAGGAGCCTGACATAACCCTAAACAAGAAAGAGGAAGAAAGGAAGATATTTACTGTTCCAGTACCTGGAATTTATTGAAGACTTCAAATGGTCTACATATATTTGAATTCCAGATAAATAAGGCACATAATATTGGATCACACAATTAGCTTCATTCAATATTAAAGGAACTCCAACACCATAAGCACTCCACTCCTTGAAAGATTCCCACAAATCACCAAGAACAAAGTATGGTTGATATTCCACATCACTTGTCCTCCATCCTCTCATAGTTCTCTGCTGGCATAAAGTTCAAGTAAAATCATTATTTAGATCAAATACACAACTACAATACCCCTGTTTATACATGATTACTGAACATTAACCATTTTATTGTACTCTAATTCTTTTTGGAAGATGGTGTGCTTTAGCAGAAACACATATATTTTGATTGTCAAAATATGGAATCCTTGATTAAACAATAGAAATATAACATCAAAGGCAAACTCTGTTCACTCATAAAAACTGAAAGGCCACCCTCAGGGCTCACTGAATAATAATTCAAGCTGACTTCATTTGCTTTCAAACATGAATTTCGGAGTAGTGCCAATGGAGAAAGAGAAAACCACAGCTAAAATGTAAAGTAAATTGTACTACTAAATTATAAATCAAAAATCTGATTAATTGACTATCGCATACTCAAATTGAATAAACCAAATGTTCCTATAAGTTACTTTACTCCATGATATAACGAATTAGCAATACAAGTATAAACTGAGACGACTAATTTGAATTAATTCAACTCATTTCAATATAAAAGATTAATATCGGTACAGACCTTGGAGAGATGTTGAACAGGAACAGAAGGCGTAACAGTTTCCAAAAACCGTTCAAGATTACACAACGATGATGTTGCCGGCACCGCCACCACTGAGGATTCCAACGGCTCCGGATTTGATGGCTGCATGAGTTGATTCTCCGACTCCTCCCTGACAGAAGATGTCGTAGATTGGGGCGGAGTAACGTTACTTTGAGCTCTACGGAGGTTCTCTTGATGCTGACGAATCCTTCTCGCTTTCGCCGGCATGTTGCAATCCAGCGCCCAACATCTTCACTAAAACCCTAAGTTACAAATCCTTCGATCTCACCAATAAAACCGGTCACGAAAGCTACGATTTGTAGACAAATTTAAAAGTCAATGAGTTTGTTTCATTTTTCTATTAAAGATAAATTAACAAAAAAAAGAACAAAACTTTTTGTAAACGAATCATTAAAACAAGATGAAAATCAGCCGATTAAAGAAGGAGTTGACGGATTCAGAAAAACCCTGCAATTTGACAAAATCAAACGAAATCAAACAAAAGCAACGATTGTGTGAGAAATTCAACAAGAGCTGATGAAGAATTAGTCAAATGGGAAGGAGGAAGAGCGGATATCCTTAGACGACGGCTTAGGGTTTGCAAATGGTGGTGTGGGGGTCGTCGGTTGCTTTACAGAGAGATATGAAGTCGAGACGAAAAGACGAGATTGACCCATCTGGTAATGAACGGACTCGGGAAGCTGAACAAAATGACCCGAGATTGACCCATCTAGTAACAACGCTATTGATTCCATTCCTTCCATTTTCGACTGTTCATCCTCCACTTCCTCTACTGCTACTTCTTCACCATCTTCTATTTTTTCTGTATTTAGACTTAAGAGTATAATTAGGGCTTTTTCTAACAATTTCAACATTGAGTGGGAGATATGGTGGTTCCAGTAGGTAGAAGTGAGGGAAGAAGTAGGCAGCAGTCAATGTCGGGAGGGGGAAGGAAGGAGCGTCAAAAAGGAAGGCGGGATTTTTAATTTTTTCAGAATTTCATTTCCCCCTACTGTTAAAGGATGGAACGCGCGTTCCATTAAAAATTATAAAGCGACATCCTTAGACGACGCGCATTTTATTATAGGTGCCCTCCGTGTTTTTTTTAGACACTAATTTAAGGGCGCGCAATAATGCGTGTCTTCTATCCTTAAATTTTTTGAAGATATGACATTTTTCTAATGTCACTCTCCTTTGCGTAACATAGATCAATGAGCGTCGTATTTTGCGCGTCGTAAAAGGCCTTTTTTCTAGTAGTGTTAGGAGTGATGGTAGTGTTGTGACAAGTCTAAAACTTACCAACTCTACTCATACAGAAGAACTCTAGAACAAGACATAAAGTTAAAATACTATAGGAGTATTTTAGGCACTATAATACTAAGAACCAACTATGTGAAAACAAAGGACCCTTACTGGTAGATATATATGTATTAAGTGTATATATTATAGTTATATATAATTAAGGTTTTATAGACTTAGAATGTGTGGTTTAGCTTTATTTCCTTTTCCTTGTTTAGATGTGGATATAGAGTAGGATCATTTATTCAAAGGTCTATTCGACCCAAGTTATATATAATTAGTAAACACTTTATGGTTATAGAACGACCTAGTATGAGTCATACCATACAAAATACATTAACTGTTAACTATGAGTTTCTTATATGGAAACTTGAAATTGCTTACTTACTTTTGTTAAATCTATTAGATGTCTCTTATATCCCTATTCTCGCATAGATAACATGGTTGGATTTCATCTGTCGGGAGATCCGTACTTTCCCAATCAAGGGAATGGAGGATGGCTCGACGCAGAACCAGAAGATGATCCTGTAGTTCCAATAGAAGAAGATTTTCCAGAAGATTCTGACTCAGAATCAGAAGCCTATAACCCACCTCAAGCTGCCCAAAATCCTAATCCTTAGAAAAATTTCCATGGTCCGACACCTCAGTGGGCAGTGAACTTAGATAAGTAGAGTCATGAGCAGGGTCAGGACCGTCCTTACAATGGAGATCAAAGCTTTTACAACCTTGAAGAAGGAGGCTCAACAGACAGAGCCCTTCCGGTGTTAATTCGTCGAGTTGCGCGTAATGATGAACAAGAAAGAGCTGCCATTGACCGAGTCGTGCAGGTTAATGCTACCACTAGAGTCAACACAGTTCGTCTTCACCACCTAATTGAAAACCATGAGACAACCAGGAATCTTACCTAATCCTAGCAAAGGGAACTGGCTACAAGCCAAACCGAAGTTAGAGAACTTCTAGAACGCCAAGCGACACTAGAAAGGCGTATGTTCGCAACACAACGTCAGTTGGCTAAATCCAAGGCTGCAACTAGTAGGAATCCGAACAACACTCCTCACGAGTAGAGCATACTCTACTCACTCTTTTGAATATAGTTTTAAGTCTATGTATATACACTAGTGATGTTTTCATGTATAATAGTACGACCTCGAAATTTCACTTTTCGATAGGTTGGTATGCTGTCAAAGTTTTTCAGTTAGTTGGTATATTGTAGACCTATTACAAGGTCAAATTTTCCGAACTCTATGTATCTAATATACCAATTAAATCGACATGCATCTTATTGTTGGATTAATGTCTAAATCCATAACTATAATTGGTAAGACTTGACCCGACCCGGCATGGTCCATTTGGGTTGCATGGCATCGGGATAATTGGATAGACAAAATGAGGAAAAAGGATACTAGTGATTTTATATTAATATATTATAAGTTCTAATATATTAATATATAATCATATTATTTAATTAGTATTGATCAAGAATTAATTTATAATTAATTAAGTGATCAAAAGGAACTAATTAAATATGGACTCTTAGATATATATGTGTGATAGGCCAAGTTCATTTAAGTTGGGCTAAGCTTTCATGGATAGTCCATGGAGTGTTTAACCCATGGATCATAAGAAATGAAAGGTCATGGGTATTAGGGTTTAACCCTAATCTCCACACTATATAAAGAGGTCCTTGGTTGGTGAAATTGGCACTAGTGTGGGTACACTAAGAGGGCTAGCCAATTTCACTAGAGAGAATCAAAGTATCCTTATTCTCAAGGTTATTCCAAGAGTTCATGGTGTCGTGTGAACCATTTGAGGTCTCACACTTGGGGCACTAGGCACTCAAGCTTCATGAAGACAAGATTACAACAAAGAGGTATGTATTATAACTTGTTACATTACTATGTATTAATATTTTGGTATGCTAGTTAGGATAATACCTTGGATATTCATATTTGCATGTATAATAGAGAAAACATAGATCCAAGGTATTTAGGGTTGCATGTACACTTAGGAGTGTTAGAATGCTCAAAACCCAACAGTGGTATCAGAGCCATGGGTTGTTTTCTGTTATATTGATGCAAATGTTTTATTTTCAAAGTTGAAAAAAAGGAAAAAAAAACATGAAGTTTGTCAAATTTTAAGATAATTACTTGTTTTTGTGAAAAAACTAATTATTTGTAAAATTTGAATCATTTGCTATATGAGTTGAATTAGGTCAAATTTAGTAAAAGATAAAACGATATGATTATTTTATTAGTTTTAAAAGTTTGATCTAAAGAGTTTTTTGAAACATCCATAAGTTATGGATATGAAAAGTTTTTTAAAAAAATGATTCAAAGTTTTTATGGAGTTACAAAATTTGGTGTTAATGTTTTAAAGAATTCCATAACTTATTCTTAAGTTATGGAACATGAAAAGTTTCATCATAAAACAAGCATTTAACTCCATAAGTTATGGATTACCAAAAGTTTTTTGTGTTACCTTGTTTTATGAGTTATTTGTTAGATTAATGAAAAATATGTGTTAGTTGTTTTCAATCCAAATTAATCTAAAAGTTTATCATAAAATGTGTTTTTGTAACTTGTCCTCAAGTTATATGAAAAGTCACATTTATGAATCTTAAAAACTCATAAAAATGCCTTAGGTTACAAAAAAATGAAGAGTCTTTTCTTATAAATAGTTTTTATGACTCCATAACTTGTCCTCAACTTATGGATGTTTAATAGTCTCTTCATTAAAAGTTTTAAAGCTTTAATTAAAACTCATAAGTTATGAAAATCCAAGAGTTTTGAATAGTTTCAAAACTTTCCCTCAAGTTTTGGAATTTGAAAAGTTTTCTCTAATGAATACTTTAATTCCAAGTTAAGACCTTAGAATTTTAAAAGATAAAATTCAACCCTTATACTTTATAATATTATAAGTTAATAATATTTATATATATGTATAAGAGCAATTCGTCTTACCGTTAGTAGGCCTCATTCACGAAGCCGGTCCATAAGGGGGGTATAAGGTTACTGCCTATAAAATGGCAGTTTAATGGGTGTCCACTCTCACCCACCGCTTCCTTGACCGGTGGAGGGTCGTTAGCCGAACGGGTAGGACAAGGACTATAATTCTCCCTTCATTAAAAGTATTAATGATAAATACTAAGTGACTAAACTCTTATAAATACCCAATCTTAGTTACTTAGGAAAATGTGAGTAGGGTGCTAATCCATGAAATTACACTTTGCACTTTGTTTAAGTCGGTTAGTGGAGCGTGTGTGGTTAACCGGCACACTAACTCGTATTTAACAAGGTAGGCAAAGGGTAACTTAATGTTTATCATAGTATCGATGGAGCGTGTGTGGTTAACCGGCACATCGAGTAGGTGATAAAATTAAGGATACCAAGTCAATTTGCATGGTTATTCACACCTTGTTTGTGATCCTCGACATCCCAGTCACAAACTTGAGAGGGCACAATCGAGATTGAAACATGCCATTGAACAGTTCAATGAATCTCAAATATCTAGGAGTTTCAAATCCAATTAAAACCTAATAATACATTTCGTTTATCTTGGTGGAAATTGGTGAATCGTCATTCACCTACCTTCAAATATTTTATAGCTTGGATTACGGCATCCCTCTTCTAAGTTATAAAATAGTTTGTTGGGTCCTAGCCTTAATATTTCATATTGGGTGTCATATTAAGGACTTAAGATCAACTATCTAGAATATCTCCCAAAATATGTATGGTTTAGACATTTATGATCTTCCCAAATCTCTTGAAACAAGCTTTCCTAAATAAAGATGATGTCCCATGGAAATCATACTTCTTTCACCTCCTCCAATTATTCTCCCTAACCCACAAGTTCTTAAAAAGTTTAAGGTCACTCAAGCCCTATTGGTAAGGCAAGGTCTAGGTGTGATCACATCTTGGAGATGAAGTCACATATTGACAAGCCGGGAGAGTTGGGTGTCAAAGTCTTGAGAAAGTTGGTGATTCAATCACTTTCTAAGTCACATAGTGAATTCCTTTGGGACTCCTATGAAACAGACTCTGACAAGACCCTTAATGATCTTATCTATTTGCTTGGTGCTGCTAAATCAGAAATGATTTGGTGTACTAGTAAAGCAAATTTTATTAGGAGATCAACTTCCCAAAACTTTATGGACAGGGACAATAGTGACACAGGAAATCTAGAAAAGCATTCTCTTCCCAATGGAAATGGATCGGCCATAGTCAACTCGGTTGACCAATTGGTAAAGAGAGAGGATAAGTCTGAGATAGTCACATTATAGAGGGTCCATAGGTAACTATTGCCAAAGGAAGGGCATTGGTTGTGAAGCTGCCAAATTTACCTAAGGATGGTAAAGTCAATAAGTTTGACTCAACTTCAGGTAAAGTCCATTGTCTAACTCTATTAAGTACATGCTGATTTTGATCGCGAAGATGGATTTCAATCGCATGGTTCGGTGATCAGAATTTTGGGCTATTACTTAAGACTTATGATATTTATATTGCTTAGGAATAGATAACAACAAGGTTTTCATATGGATTGTAAGGATAAGTTTTTCCGCAAAGTTTTAAAATAAAACAAAAAGGTTTTGATTTTATTTATTTTAAGTATCCTTACAATGGTATTTGTGAAAAGTTGTTGCTTATAAGATTCCATTGATAGCAATATTGGAAAAATGGATTTGATTCTTTCGGTTGTGGTAGTGTCTAATATTACCAAATAAGGAAAGATTCTCATCACCCAAGGTTCAATTGGACAGAAACTTGGAATCATGAAAGTTATATAGCATGATGGATGAGAACTTTCAAGCATTGGAAAAATTAAGACTAACTACTTGTTCACATGGATGTGTGAGTCAAGTAAAGGACTAAAGGATCGAGTACACATTCTTGTGCACTGGTTAAGTCCACCACAAATAATCAATGAGACTATTCATCATAGTTTACTAAAGCTCAATAAATATTATTATACTTACAAGCTTAAGTGTAACTCTGAGACATTGGAAAAGGTTCCTGTAACACCCAAAGTTTTGAAGGCCAAGAAAGGAAAGGAAACCCTAACTTTAAGGAGGGACTCGACGAGTCCAAGGAGGAACTCGGAGGGTCCGAGCGGGATCCGGGCCGAGGAGTAAGTGACTGACTCAGTGAGTCGGCCAAGGAGACTCGGCGAGTCTGGTCTGTGCGAAGAAAACCCTAAATCTGGGACTTTGGGCGCTATTTAAGCTCCTTATCCTCTCCATTAAGGTTCCTTAGAGCCTTCCTCATTCAGAAAACAAACCCTAAGTCCCCATTATTGTGCATTCAAGCTTCCAAGCCATTTTTGGGTGATTTGAAGAAAGAAGAAAGAAGGGAATCAGTGAAGCTTCAAGGATTGGCTTTAGATCTGGAGTTTGTGGAGCCTTTCTGAGCATTTGAAGGTATTAAGTCGTTTCCCTTCCTTTAAATCTATGTTGGTTGTGAGATTTGGGGCTTTTAAGCCATGATTGGTCACCCATTTGAGTTAGAAGTCGGATCTGGAGTTGCTACTTCAGATCCAAGCGTGTTATGGACTAAAGAAGCACAAAGTATCATCCCTTGAGTCGATTTTGGAGCCTTTTGGCCTTAAACCCTAGTTTATGGTGTATTTTTCCTAGATCTCCATCTCTACACGTAAAGTTTGCAACTTTATGTGAGGAATAGGCATGGGAAGGGTGGATCTACAGTTTGGAGTCCATGCATGACTCAAAAGTCCTCTGCATGTATGTAGATCTGAATGGACTCGGCGAGTAGCATGAAGATGAGGAGGAACTCGACGAGTGGGATGAACAACTCGTCGAGTCGGATGAAGTTGGGCATGAACTCGGCGAGTTGGATGAAGATTGCCTTGTACTCGGCGAGTCTGTTCTTGGACTCGGCGAGTCAGGTCGCGAAACCCCAAACCCTTCGAGTTGAGACTCGAGTCAGTGAGTCGAGTGGAGACTCGGTGAGTTGGACAGGTCGGGACTCGGAAATCGGTAGACTTGGCGAGTCATGGACTGACTCGGCGAGTCGAGTCGCGATTGGAAGGACTTTGAGCATATGAACTCGGCGAGTCAGTAGGTGGACTCGGCGAGTAGGGTTGACCTGGAAGGTTGACTTTGACCAGGACATTGACTTTGGCCAGAGCTGACTTGGGTGACTGTCGGGGGTCAGTTAGACTAAGTGTTGCATTGATACTGATAGCTTGGGGAACTAGTGGAGCAGGAGTTCAGGGAATTTCCGGTCAGCAGCTAGTGGGATCATCAGCGAGTTCAGCCAGTGCAGGTGAGTTTCCCTTTGTGTGAATAGGTCTACGGCCACAATGCCGGCCCATGAAGTTATGTGTAGAAGACCCGGGGGTTAGCCCTAGGCATAGTATGCTAGTATGATATTTAGGACGAGGTCCAATGTTAGCGGGCGAGTGCCCAAGGAATGGTTTATTGATAGTTTATACTTGTTGTCGGTGTGATACTTGTATGTGCCTGGTAGGGAGGTGAGTGTGGGCGAGGTCCCGTATCTCACCAATAGCAGGGTGTGGATGGTGTTCCACATCTCATTAGCAGAAGATCAGGGGCGAGGCCCAAGTTAGGAAATAGTGAGTGTGGGTTGGGCCCGTATCTCACTATCAGTAGGAGCATGGACGGGGTTCCATGACTCATCAGTTGAGACCGGTTGTTAGGACCGAAAGGTAGTCAGACACCCCAGATACGTCTGGCAGTATGCGATATTATGTTTACATGCTAGCATGATCTATTATATGAGTTAGAGGCAGTAGGGGGAGATAGTCCCCCAGACTACCGGTCGATAGGGCCGAAGGGGCGGTCAGGCCCAGCCATGCTAGATAGATTATGTGATATATGTGTTATGTGGTAGTAGTAGGGGGTGAAATAGTCCCCAGCACCCAGTCGAGAGGACCGAAGGGGAGACCAGCACCTAGATATGCTAGTCAGTATCCGGTCGAGAGGACCGAAGGGGAGACTAGCACCCAGATATGCTCCTCAGTATTCGGTCGAGAGGACCGAAGGGGAGGTAAGCTCCCAGATATACTAGTCAGTATCCGGTCGAGAGGACCGAAGGGGTAGGTCGGGCACCCAGGTATGCCTGACAATATGTGTATGTTATGTGATTGTATGGTATGAGGTGTGATGGGGGAACTCACTAAGCTTCGTGCTTACAGTTTTCAGTTTTGGTTTCAGGTACTTCCGGTAGCGGATGATGGAGCTCGGGATGATCGCATGGCACACACCATAGATTAGTCAGCCTGGGAATGTTTTACTCTGATAACGAACATGTGTTTTGGAAACTATTACTTTGATTATGCTTTGAGTCGATGATTTTACTTTAAGTAATATTTTATTAAAAGAAATTTTTAGTCTTGAATTTCGGGACGTTAGAAATTGTTATCAGAGTCTTGGTTTGAGGGATTCGGACATGCTCTCGGGTGTGTTTGAACTCAAACTGAGGAATTGGTATAAAAGTTTCAAATGGAAAGACAGTTTTGTAAAAAGAGAGTTTTGAAAAAGAAAACGGTTTTAGAAAAGCAAAAAGAATTCAAAAAGAAAATAACTTTGAAAAGAGAAAAAGGGTGCGGTGCATGCAATCAGCCGAGCTCAAGTAAGTACCCCAAAATACCCATACAAGTTTATGATTTGATTATCAGTTAGTAGAACAACATGCTAGAATAGGACAAGGATCTAGGGAGGATGCCTTATGTGCCTGATTATGTGCTTTGAGCTGCATGATAGAGTTGATTAGACAGTAGTAGGATAGCCTTCTTAGGTTATGCCTGAGTTTATGAGTTTGTGTTGCATGCTAGTTCAGATTCTTGCTATGTGGATATGACTGCTTGAGTATGTTGTGGTTAGATTTTCCCCTTGTCTGAATGCTGCTTGCTTTGTGTAATGTGGGATTTTGAGTGATGGGAGTTAGCCATTAAGTGGATACGCCACGTCACATGTGATCAGGGTTGAATAATCTCAGAGTGCTGGATTTGGCCCTATGGCGCAGCTCTTGTTTGAGTCTAACTGTTGTAGGGACGAGTCTGTTACTCGAAGGATTATCTGAGCCTCGTCACATGTGATGGTATCCAGGTGATGGCTAATTGGCATCGCGAGGAGGCCTTCAGCAGCTGAGGACTGGTTTGAGTTGGGTCAGAGGTTTCCTTAGGGTCAGCCTAGGATGAGGTAGTGCTGGGAGCAGAAGTAGCAGAAAAGGGACCTGGTGGAGTCAAGGCAGTTCTTGAGGAGAGTACGGATAGATGTGGAAGGTAGTATGGGCCCGTACTACTGAAAGCAGAGGATCCATACTCGATTCGGGAACGGCCGAGACAAGACTGGGAACCTGGTAGTGCATGTGTTGGTCTCGCAGTAGTGATAAGTAGTTTGATAGTGGTTGTGATGTATTTCCAGCATGGTGGCCTTGTGAGAGAGATCAGCGGGCAGATCAGGCGCCGGAGAGGGATCAGGCTCGGATTCAGGAGCCGAGCAGCTCGAGGAGCGAATGAGGGAGTCGATATCAGTTGAGGTTATGCACAGTATTCTAGACCAGACTCCTGTGATCTTTGGCATGGTCAAGGAGGGTATATTGGAGATCTTGGATGAGAGGCTGGGAGCCTTCCGTACTGAGATGATGGCATTGATGGGAGCGCGTACCTTGACATTCCGAGAGTTCAGGGCTTGCGGGGCACCAGATTATCATGGGGCTAGGGACCCCATCGCTAGCAGCAGATGGTTGGCTGATGTTGCCAATGCATTCTGTATGAGCCAGAGTCCTGAGGGGGACAAGGTCAGACTCGCTTCCTGTATTCGGAAGGACGAAGCGAGGGATTGGTGGGAAGAGGTTGGTCATGCTTTGGGGGATGATGCCGCATTGGGCGCGATGACTTGAAGCGATTTCTCGGACAGGTTCAGGGCGGAGTTTTCGCTGAATATTAAGGTGCAGTAGTTGGCACGAGAGTTTCAGGATGGACGCAGACCACTGAGAATGTGACAGAGATCACCGCCAAGTTCAGGGAGAGGGCTCTTCTTGTACCGCAATATGTCGCGGATGAGGAAATGAAGAGGGCCCGATACCATGAGATGTTGAGGGATGATATCAGGGAGTTCGTGAGCAGATCCATATGTAAGACGTTGGAAGATATGATTTCTCGGGTTAGGGAAAGGGAAATTGATTTGGAGCAGATCCGGAAGAGGAATCCGGTTGAGGATTCAGGTAGCTGCGGGTTTGGGCAAAAGGCCCAAGGGATCGGATTCAAGATCGAGGGATTATCAAGACCGCAGTCGGTGCGGGAAGTGTGGCAGGGCGCACAGGGGCGCGTGCAGGAGTGGTAGCGGTAGTGAGTCTGGCTGCTTCAAGTACGGTCGGACTGGTCATTTTAGCAGGGATTGTACTGTTACCACCACAAAGGGATCCGACTATATATGATTTCACTGCAACCAGCGGGGCCACAAGAAGGCCCAGTGTCCCAGTTTGCTTTCGGCAGGATGGGTGATAGCACCTACCCCTACAACCTTGAGGATCACAGACGGCCGGCAGGGCCGTGCAGAGGCGCCTGCGATAGGAGGCAGGGCTTTTCAGATGGCTACCTTGGAGACGCGAGCAGCGCCGGACGTTGCAGATATGCAATTTCCGTTTTTAGTTCTTTTATTTGTGCATGATTATATTGTTATGGTTCTACATCATTATCGGTATGAGTACTTTATTTTTAGTGGTTGACTGTGATCGAGTTATATGCCATCTTCATACCTTGGATATTCGATTGGTAGTTAGGGGATGTGCACTGTTGGAGAAGGTTACAAAGGATGCAGTAATTGTAGCATGCTTGGGAGGGATTTGGTACGTCTCGCTAGTTCGGAGTCGCATAGTGTTAGAGATGGATTGGTTAGATCCCTAGCTATGGTAATCTTGGGTTCCTTAGCAGATTGATTATGGAATGGTAGCAAAGATCGGGATTTCTTTTGAGTATTGAGCAGCAAGGGGTAAGCAGGATCGAAGTGGGGGAGAATCCTCTGAGTGTGCCCAGTTAGGAGCACGCAGACCCAGAATGAGTACGTGACCTCCGAGAAGGAAAAGAAGTAGTTCAACGTTTGATGGATTGAGGATTCAGGGTTGGGAGTGTGAGAAACTCCCCATCAATTAGTGCGTGTGATGGTAATGGTTAGTACGTGGTTGGGAATTCAGGTTGTGGATCGCCCGTAGGACTCGAGGGAGTCGGAATAAGGATCTTGAGAGCTGATGGCACATGGGTGCCTTCGTATTAGCAGTCAATGGTAGGAAGTGATGTAAGACTACGGGGCAGCCGTAGCATTCACTAGCGGTCAGTGGTGGAAGTGTTGTAAGACGACGGGGCAGCCGTAGCATTCACTAGCAGTCAGCAATGGATGGTGATGTAAGACTACGGGTAAGTCGTAGCATTCCTTAGTAGCTTCGTTAGCGGAGTTGGGGCGAGGCCCTTATCTCCTAGTGATCAGGTAGGGATCAGGAATGGATAGTGGATGAGAATGATAGGGAGTTTGCCTGTATAGCCCTAACGAGGTGAGACCTTGGGAGAGGCCGCTCCAGGATATAGTTGGGTGAGACCCGTGGGCGAGGCCCGTATGAGATTAGCAGTGTAGGTGAGACCTAAGAGCAGGGTTGCTCAGTAGTATGGTTGGGTGAGACCTGTGGGCGAGGGCCGAGCGAGAGTGGTTAGACTAGTGGGACTAGAAGGTTAGAGGCAGGTGGGACCCGTGGGCGAGGCCCGTGAGTTTTAGCAGCACAGGTGGGACCTGGTAAGGACTTTAGTGTCGAGTTAGGGGATCGGGGATCCCACATTTGTAGTGCCTGAATGGCAGATTAGATTGAGCAGTTATAGGTGGTCGAAGTTTCTTCGAAAGTCGCTGGGAGCGACTAGGAGTTGTGTTTGGGCTTAGTGACCGGTAGGAGCCGGTAATCCAGATATTGATAGATTGGTAAGGACCAAAGTGGTCTCAGTTCATTCGGGAGGCAGACAAGGAATAGCAGCATTTTGCAGTCAGTAGCAGTGCGGGTATGCAGTGTATGGTGGAATTCAGTTAGTTGATCGAGAGGTGCTCCACACCAAGTTTCGATAGAGAGGAGTGTCAGTGGTTACTGACGGTGATGACCCATGCTGGTAGTAGCAGGGGTGATGGAGTTGGCGAAGCATAGGACCTTCACGGCGGCAGAGGAAATAGTTAGTTTTGGAGCGTTGCCTTGGGGAGGCAAGGAAATCGCGCGAGGTAAGAAAGGGTGAATCCCTATGGGATCAGTGCAGTATTCAGAAGGTACTAGAAGGATTGTCGGTTGAGTAAGTTGTGCTTTTAGGATGTTCAGGGTCAGGGTTGACCCAGGATTATTATCCGCAAGGGTTAGTGTTAGTCGGAATGACCGAGCGGAAGGCCAGCGAAGGTAGGCAGCGGATGTTGGAATAATTGGTGGGATATTGGAGGCAGATCGCAGGCGGTGGCCATAGCAAACTTCGAGGACGAAGTTTAGTTTAAGTGGGGGAGAGTTGTAACACCCAAAGTTCTGAAGGCCAAGAAAGGAAAGGAAACCTTAACTTTAAGGAGGGACTCGGCGAGTCCAAGGAGGAACTCGGCGAGTTCGAGCGGGATTCGGGCCGAGGAGTAAGTGACCGACTCGGCGAGTCGGCCAAGGAGACTCGGCGAGTCTGGTCTGTGCGAAGAAAACCCTAAATCCGGGACTTTGAGCGCTATTTCAGCTCCTTATCCTCTCCATTAAGGTTCCTTAGAGCCTTCCTCATTCAGAAAACAAACCCTAAGTCCCAATTATTGTGCATTCAAGCTTCCAAGCCATTTTTGGGTGATTTGAAGAAAGAAGAAAGAAGGGAATCAGTGAAGCTTCAAGTATTGGCTTTATATCTGGAGTTTGTGGAGCCTTTCTGAGCATTTGAAGGTATTAAGTCGTTTCGCTTCCTTTAAATCTATGTTGGTTGTGAGATTTGGGGCTTTTAAGCCATGGTTGGTCACCCATTTGAGTTAGAAGCCGGATCTGGAGTTGCTACTTCAGATCCAAGCGTGTTATGGACTAGAGAAGCACAAAGTATCAGCCCTTGAGTTGATTTTGGAGCCTTTTGGCCTAACCCTAGTTTATGGTGTATTTTACCTAGATCTCCATCTCTACACGTAAAGTTTGCAACTTTATGTGAGGAATAGGCATGGGAAGGGTGGATCTACAGTTTGGAGTCCATGCATGACTCAAAAGTCCTCTGCATGTATGTAGATCTGAATGGACTCGGCGAGTCATTCGAGTGGACTCGGCGAGTAGCATGAAGATGAGGAGGAACTCGACGAGTGGGATGAACAACTCATCGAGTCAGATGAAGTTGGGCATGAACTCGACGAGTTGGAAGAACAACTCGGCGAGTCTGTTCTTGGACTCGGCGAGTCAGGTCGCGAAACCCCAAACCCTTCGAGTTGAGACTCGATTCAGTGAGTTGAGTGGAGACTCGGTGAGTTGGACAGGTCAGGACTCGGAAATCGGTAGACTTGGAGAGTCATGGACTGAATCGATGATTCGAGTCGCGATTGGAAGGACTTTGAGCATATGAACTCGGCGAGTCAGTAGGTGGACTCAGCGAGTAGGGTTGACCTGGAAGGTTGACTTTGACCAGGACATTGACTTTGGCCAGAGCTGACTTGGGTGACTGTCGGGGGTCAGTTAGACTAAGTGTTGCATTGATAATGATAGCTCGGGGAACTAGTGGAGCAGGAGTTCAGGGAATTTCCGGTCAGCAGCTAGTGGGATCATCAGCGAGTTCAGCCAGTGCAGGTGAGTTTCCCTTTGTGTGAATAGGTCTACGGCCACAATGCCGGCCCATGAAGTTATGTGTAGAAGACCCAGGGGTTAGCCCTAGGCATAGTATGCTAGTATGATATTTAGGACGAGGTCCAATGTTAGCGGGCGAGTGCCCAAGGAATGGTTTATTGATAGTTTATACTTGTTGTCGGTGTGATACTTGTATGTGCCTGGTAGGGAGGTAAGTGTGGGTGAGGTCCCGTATCTCACCAATAGCAGGGTGTGGATGGTGTTCCACATCTCATTAGCAGAAGATCAGGGGCGAGGCCCAAGTTAGGAAATAGTGAGTGTGGGTTGGGCCCGTATCTCACTATCAGTAGGAGCATGGACGGGGTTCCATGACTCATCAGTTGAGACCGGTTGTTAGGACCGAAAGGTAGTCAGACACCCCAGATACGTCTGACAGTATGCGATATTATGTTTACATGCTAGCATGATCTATTATATGAGTTAGAGGCAGTAGGGGGAGATAGTCCCCCAGACTACCGGTTGATAGGGCCGAAGGGGCGGTCAGGCCCAGCCATGCTAGATAGATTATGTGATATATGTGTTATGTGGTAGTAGTAGGGGTGAAATAGTCCCCAACACCCGGTCGAGAGGACCGAAGGGGAGACCAGCACCCAGATATGCTAGTCAGTATCCGGTCGAGAGGACCGAAGGGGAGACCAGCACCCAGATATGCTAGTCAGTATTCGGTCGAGAGGACCGAAGGGGAGGTAAGCTCCCAGATATACTAGTCAGTATCCGGTCGAGAGGACCGAAGGGGTAGGTCGGGCACCCAGGTATGCCTGACAATATGTCTATGTTATGTGATTGTATGGTATGAGGTATGATGGGGGAACTCACTAAGCTTCGTGCTTACGGTTTTCAGTTTTGGTTTCAGGTACTTCTGGTAGCGGATGATGGAGCTCGGGATGATCGCATGGCACACACCATAGATTAGTCAGCCTGGGAATGTTTTACTCTGATAACGAACATGTGTTTTGGAAACTATTACTTTGATTATGCTTTGAATTGATGATTTTACTTTAAGTAATATTTTATTAAAAGAGATTTTTAGTCTTGAATTTCGGGACGTTACAGTTCCAATGTAAGGCAAAGCGAATAAGATGAATCAACTTAGGCAGAAAGATAAAAGTTTCTCAAATCTGAAAAGATGGGAGAGTACTTTAGTATCAGTTTTGTGATCATCTTAATGATTAAGAAACCATAGCACGATTATTTCTCTAAAGGAATCTTAGTGCATTCTTATGACTAAGAAGAGGAATCTTGAATTGTTGAAATGGTTAAATCAAGAAGATGAGTAATACTTCCTTCCAAAAAACAATTCTTAGAGTTATACTCTAAAATTGTAACTTGAGTGACATGTCTTAAAGAAGGTTTAAAACACTTGTCAAATGTAAGAGTAAAAGTATCCTACTCTTGTACATTTGAAATTGGTAAGTTGTGACGTTTTAGATAAAACAAAGACCAACTAAGGCTAATAGTGAGAAGTGTTTGTCTTGATTAGAATCTACACTATCTCTTGAATATTTGACAAAAGAGTCTTATTTGTCAAGAGGACAGTGGGAGTCTTAAAGGTCTTGAAAGTCTCAAGAACTAATCAAGAATAAAACCTGAAGTTCTTCACTAGCACACGACTTGAGGTTTTTAACCTATCGTGTTGACATATTCTGTGCCCATTCCAATTAAAGTTGGCTTTGCATATGAGTTCTTAGAGTTCTCAATTGGTTGCACAAAAACTTGGAAGCAATGGCAGACCCTTGAGCTGCCAGATGGCAAGAAATTAAGATTGAGTTCAGTCCATATGAGTTTGGATTTGTCATTATCCTTGTCTTGTGACTATGGTTTTGACAATTCACATGGATAAGAACACATACACCATTAAATCTAAGTGTCATAAGGTTTCTCTCTGATTCATGAAAATGATGGTGAGGAAACACTTTCACTAAGTAGATTTTAGTTAGATAGCAATTGTGATATTTTCATTCTCAAGTCGTTAGTGGAGCGTGTGTGGTTTACCGGCACACTAACCTGGACTTGTGAGAAATGGCAAAAAGGTCTAACCATTATGATTACGGCATCCCTCTTCATAATTGTTTAGACACAAAAGTGTGCTGTCTAAGGGAAGGTGTATGATTTTGATAAAGTTTTATCAAAACAATCTAGTATCAGAAATCTGAACTTTGGTAAGAAAGTCAACAAAGTATTGATTTCTAGAAGTCCAGCTAATTTCTGAGTACATGTCAAAGCTAGTGGGACCATAAGTGTTATGCTAATAATCACCATGTTAGTGGGAGCATGATAATTATGATGAAGTATTGCAAGTTAGCAATGTTAATTATAGAAAACAAAAGGTTTCAATTGTGAAAAAGTTGTTTTGCTATAATTAAGGGAGAGGAAATTATACTTCATCTCAAATATATAATCTTAGATCGTGAGGTTTTAATCATTTAGTCAAGGATATATATATATATATATATATATATATATATATATATATATATATATATATATATGAATTTCATGTTAGAATGGCTCAACATAAGGAAATTCTGTATATGGGTCCATTATTTGCGTTCTAAAATTCGATTATGATTACGGCATCCCTTTTCATAAACTGAATCGTGAGAACTTGGCAAATAGAAATGGAAATGTTATAGCAAAAGACTGGTTTAGTCTTTATGTGAGACATCATGAATCGTGTCTCATATGCTTCGGATATAGGATCGATTACATGTGCTATATTCATCCTTTCTAAAATTTTCCAAATGCCTGGGGCATTAAGAAAGGAAAAGGTCTAAACTGGATATGACTAAAATGATTAAGCAATTGTCAAGGACAATCTAAGGTTTACCAAAGATTGGTTGCTCAAGGAAAGTTGGAAGTATAGTGATAATTCTGGAAGGACCATATTGACATAATCTGTAAGGAGGCAACTCTTGTTCAGAAGTGATAGTCAAAATGGAATTTGGAAATGTTTCAAAGTTATAAATTTCAATTTGTGTAAGATTAAGGAAACTTAATGTAGGAAGGATGTTTCCAAGGAGCTGATCTCCTGTAATGATTGTTGCCAAGTCTTTATGAATTTGTGCATAATCATTACAAGAGGATCGATGCATATAAGTTTAGAATCTAACAGATTTCAGTAAATGGCATGAATTTGGAATTCTTGCATTTGCAGTAGGGATTTTGGAGTGTGAAAAGAAAATCATTGAAGTTATGTTCAATTGATCTAATTCACAAAGTAAAGATCATAGACAAACATAGTATGCATACTTGGTGTATGGCATGACTAGTGTTTAGAAAACATAGTGTACATGCTTGGAGCATGGGACAACTATTGTTTTAAATTCAAGAATAAAGTTGATAGCTGAAACAGTATATAATGAATAATGTGTAATCATATGGTGATAAATAAAAGGTGTTTTATTTATGTTCATAGGTTTTGATACCATATTGGATTCAATTATTCTTGTGTTTCATTTTGCATGTTTTGACTTCCAGGATAAACTAAGTTATCCCTCCAGAATGACTAAGTTATTCAAACCATCCACTGTCGGTCATATGTTGGAAGTAGATATGAATCAAGACTGTCATGGGTTGGCTTGTAGAGGTCTAAGATGTTGGACAAAGGGCTACAACACTCATGAGTGCTCATAAGTTCTGAGTATTAGATTCAACCCGTGCTCATTGGAATCACTTCATGGATTTTATCACGAGTGATCATGAGATGATAATATCTTATATTCTTCAAACCTAGAGATATGAGTTGTTACTATGAGTTGGTTGTACATTGATTGCACGAAAACGCATTCGGTAACTCGGTGTTATAAAACGTGCCTTTGTGTATGATTCAACAAGTAGTAGAACAAGCCATATGAGCCGAAGTTTATCCATTCCTTTTACCTTCGGGATAAAAGCGATATCTGTGGGCCCCTCGATGATTTGATGATGACAAATGGAAGTACTCGGCCGGGCCAGGACTGATTTGATTTGTTCAATTAGTCAGTCGTCATAAATCGGAAATCGGGAAACAACAAATGGACAGAGAGAATGATTATAATTGTAACACCGTAAATTTCAAGACAAAATTTTCATTTTAAATAATCATTTTATTCTTAGAACACTTGTTAAAAAAAATCTCATTCATAATCAAATTACAAAACATAGCTCCATTTTCACTTGCATAGAAAACCAGGATCCTCCAAAATATGACTCTTGCTCTGGTGTGTACAATCAAGCCGGTGTCGTACCGTAGTACTGAAAGAAACCTGAAAACAACATAGCACAAAACACTGTAAGCGCGAAGCTTAGTGAGTTCCCCAAAATACCACACACATAACACATATAAGCCACTCGAGGCTATAACTCTATGGGTCCGTGCACCCAAACTCTGTGAACCCTCAGGTTCTAACTCTGTGAACCTTCCGGTTCTAACTCTAGGAACCCTTCGGTTCCAACTCTGCAAACATGCACAGCATAAATCACATAGAAATAATGCAGTACAACACATAACATACATAGCATACAAATACTCTGTCACATAACTCTGGTTATCTACTCAAGGTAAAGTATAGTGAGAAGACTCACCTGGCAAGCAGAAAGCAGATATCTCCATACTCGGATCTCGAACTCGCCACCGCCTAACACGTAAGGCAAAACTCTCATGACTATAACTCTCGAGACTATAATCAATCCTCTCAATGCACCCTCTTAAGGGTAGAAGACTATTTTACCCCTCTCTTGGCCCAAAGGCCACATCGCTGACCAAACCCTAAAAGTCAACGGTCAACCCTTGGTCAAAATCAAAGTCCTCAGTCAAAGTCAACCCCTGACTGACTCTACTCGCCGAGTCAACTCTATGACTCGCCGAGTTTCTATAATCAGAACTTCACTCAATCCGCGACCTAACTCGCCGAGTCACTCCGAGACTCGCCGAGTCCAACAACTCTGAGTCCCCTTGCACACAACTCACCGAGTCATCCCTTGACTCACCGATTCTTGACTCAACCAGGGAATATCGGGACTCTTCGACAAGACTCGCCGAGTCCAAGAACAGACTCGCCGAGTCTAAGACTATCATCAACCTACTCGCCGAGTTGTTCATACAACTCGCCGAGTTCCAGGCCATCTTCATCCAACTCGCCGAGTTGTTCTTCCAACTCGCCGAGTTCCAGCTCATCTTCAAGCAACTCATCGAGTCCACTCATGTGACTCGCCGAGTACCACCGGTCTGAATCCACTCAGAAGCATTCCAGGCCATGCAAATGATCCAAAACATAGGTCTAGTCTCATACAACTCATCCATCACGTAAAGTGGCCAACTTTACGTGAATCCAAAGAGATCTAGGCCTTATTCACTTATAACTAGGGTTTGGGACATGCAAGCTTCACTAAACAGTCCAACACAGGGACTTTCATGCTCTCTGATTCTTCTCCATTTCAGATCTGAGGTAGCAACCTCAGATCTAACCTCTAGACTTCCAATTTCACCCATAGACTAGATCCCACAAACCCTAAAATGAAGAAACAACATACAATCAATCCAAGAACGAGATGTTACCTCCAATGGATGCCCCAACTGCAATGAAATTCGAATCCAAGCAAAGCCCCTTGCCCCAAGCCTTCAATCTCACAAGATTCCTTCAACAAACTCCTCCAATGCTCCAAATACACTCCAATCTTCTTCAATCACACTTTCTAGGGTTTCTGGACTTCAAAAGGGAATAAAGAGGCTGGGGGAAGGATATAATGTTCTTTAAATAGGGCTCAACCCCGAGAATTATGGCTTTCTCCACTCAGCGCCTACTCGCCGAGTCCATCTCATCGACTCGCCGAGTCGGCTACTTAACACGCGACCAAGCCGCGACTCTACTCGCCGAGTCCATCCATGGACTCGCCGAGTCGCTCTTTCCCAAATAACACTTTTAGCCCTTCAACTCTACTCTTGCTATTCCGGGATGTTACAATAATCCATGTCTTTGTCCATATGATATCTAGAATAGAGGAATATATGATCACTTATCTAATGGACAAGTCATTGACAAAGGTCAAAGATCATCGGCAAGGTCAGAGTTCGACGGAAGCTTTTGAGCGCTACGATTGCCAGTTGGTTCTTGAAGTCATATGCAATAATAGTTTTAGACTTATCCAAGTGGGAGACTGTTGGATTAATGTCTAAGTCCATAACTATAATTGGTAAGACTTGACCCGACCCGGCATGGTCCATTTGGGTTGCATGGCATCGGGATAATTGGATAGACAAAATGAGGAAAAAGGATACTAGTGATTTTATATTAATATATTATAAGTTCTAATATATTAATATATAATCATATTATTTAATTAGTTTAAATACATTTGATTTATTATCGCTATTGATGTCTTACTACCTTTCCATTTTTATGTTTTGAAGCAAAAGATGCCTCCATGAAAGAATCTGAAACATGTCAATGTAAATGAAGCACCGACACCACCTCTGCCACCACCTCCACGGTTTGACGCTGCTATGTTTCAGGCAGCAGTCACTGCAGCTGTGGCAGCTGCTATATCACATATAAATACAATTGGTGCCAACGGATGTGGGAGCGGTGCTCATCCCTCCAATCATGGTGAAATTCTTAGACACCCACGGGAGTGTACTTATAAGGACTTCACAAATGGAAAACCTAGAACCTTTAATGGAACAGGGGGAGTCATGGCTCTAACTCAATGGATTGAGAAAACCGAAGTTGTCTTTGAAATCTACTCATGCCCTGAAGGGAGCAAGGTGAAATTTGTTGCCTGCACCTTTTCTGACCGAGCTCTCACATTGTGGAACGGTCATGTTAATTCACTGACTCTTACAGCGGCTAACTCAATGGGCTAGGAGAATCTAAAATCGACAATGATGCAAGAGTACTGCCCGAGGGGTGAAGTACAAAAGCTCGAGCAAGAGCTTTGGGGCCTTACCATGAAAGGTACAGACATAACAACTTACACCAATAGGTTCAGTGATCTAGCGATCCTATGTCCTGGAATGGTTGCTTTGGAGAGCAAGAAAATAGGAAGGTATATCTGGGGACTATCACCTCAGATCCAAGGGAGCATGCTAGCTTCAAATCCTGTTACCTTCGATAGTGCCAAAAAATTGGCACATTCTCTAGTAGATCATGGAGTCCGTCGGGGCTTCATGACTATTGCTCCAGAACAACCCAAAATAAACAACAACAACAACAATAACAAAAATCCATGGAACAAAAGGAAGGGTCAATCTTCCCAAGAGCCTTCTAAGAAGCAACAGATAGTCGCAGTTCATGTTGCTACCACTCCTGATGTTGTTCCTGCTACTCCTGCACCAACAAAGCAGTATGATGGTAAATTACCGATATGCAAAAAGTGTAATTTCCATCACAATGGAAATGGCCATGAAATGTAATGTAGGAATTGCAACAGAAAAGGGTACACTGCCCAATTCTATTGGTCACCTCTGCAACTGATCACTCAAGTTCCTGGCGCTGAAGTAAGTTGGGCATGTTATGAATGCGGTGACACTGGACACTTCAAAAAGGATTGTCTAAAGGCAAGGAATGTCGGTGGAGTAGGAAGAATACTAGCTTTTGGTCACTTGACACTTCATACGCCCGCATTCTATTTGATAGTGGTGCAGAGAAAAGCTTTGTGAGCCATAAATTCGAACACCTACTTAAACAAAATTTTCAACCATTAAAAGATACCTTCACTGTAGAAATGGCCAACGGGAAAACCGAGTGCACTAACGATATATACATAGGATGTACCCTTACTCTAAATAACTTTTCCTTCCCAATCGAACTGATGTCGGTATCCATAAAAAGTTTCGACGTCATCATTGGTATGGATTGGTTAAGTCCTAATCGTGCCGACATCCTATGTTACGAGAAAGCTATTCGCCTTAACCTACCAAGTAACGAGATCCTTATCGTCTACGGCAACAAATTTGGCACGAACCTACAAATTATTTCCTGTATCAAGGCACAAAAGTATCTTTGCAAGGAGTATTGTGCTTTTCTAGCTCACATGGTAGACAAGAAACAAGAAGTGAAGGACTTCGAGAGCATTCCCAAAGTCTGTAATTTCCCCGAGATTTTCCCTGATGATCTTTCTGGAGTTCTGCATGAAAGACAAGTTGAATTCATAATTGACATAATACCGGGAAATACCCCTGTAGATAAGTCTCCATATCGCCTTGCACCATCAGAAATGTAGGAACTGTCAAGCCAATTGAATGTCTTGGATTAGTGTCTAAGTTCATAACTATTTTGGTATGTACTTGACCCGATGGTGCATGGTCCTTTTGGGTTGCCTTCACCAAAGCAACTTGATAGGAAGAATTATGGAGAGAGAGGATTAATTATGATTTATTAATATATTGTGAGAATAGTATATTAAAAGAGAAATCATATTGGTTAATTAATATTAGTCAAGAATTAATAAGAATTAAGTTTGTGGCTAAAAGACATTAATTAAACTTAAGGGACTAGAACTATCAATTGTGTGATAGTTGAATATTGGGCTAATGGACTCCATATTAGAGGGGTGGACGAATTCTATGGGGAAACCCATTAGAAATCGTCCTGGGCCTCTAAGGAGGGGGTCCATGGGTTTCTTAGGGCCTAAGCATCCAAATTAAGGTTTCCTTGTTAGATAACTCTAATAGCCTCAATATTTAAAGGACCCTTGAGACTCAAAAACGTGACCAACTCATTCTTTAGGGTTTCCACATGTTTTGGGAAGCCTCCTCCTTCCTCATTCTTTATCCTCTTGCTATTGGTGTTTGTGAGCCATTAGAGGAGTGACAATTGTGACTTTAAGCTTTCTAAAGTCATTGTAAGGAGGAATTGAGATTGTTATTGATACATAACAATCAAGGTAAGATCTAAACCCCATTCTCATGTTAATATGATTAATTGTATGCTAGAACTAGGGTTAAAGTCTTGGATGAATTGCATGTACAATAGAGAAACCTAGATCCAAGCATTAGGGTTTGCATGAGCACATAGGATGTTCTTATGGCTAAAACACATCAGTGGTATCCAGGGCCGGCCCATGGGCCTGGGCAAGCTGGGCGACCTCCCCGGGCCCCTAAATGCCATAGGGCCACCATTTTATGTCTTATATTAATTGTATAGTATTAGCCCATTAGGTTTAAGCTTATTGGACTCTGATTGCTGAAGCCCAGTATAACAATTGTTTCTTATCAACGCCAACCAAAAGTCCAAAAAGAAAGCGGGAGGAATTGCGGAATGGGGAACGACTGGCGTGCTGAGAGCGAGACTGCGAGAGATGCCGACTTCTAAGGCACAATTAATCTTCAACGATCGACTATGGAATCGAAACGTTTTCTCTGGATTGTAAGTTAAGCAACACTGCAACGGTCTCAATAATCAGGTTCTTATATTTCTTCTTCGATTTCAATTAAATGATTTGAATCGATCTGTTATTTCTTCCCCAATTCTGTCTTTTCTAATTTCCGATTCTGCGATTCAGTGCATCTTCTCCTTCGCTTCTTTCTTGGTAATCACGATTTCATTGGCCATCTATTTTTGATTTTGAAGTTCAATATGTGAGACTGTGACAGATTCACAGACCTGTGAACGAGTCCTCACAGACGAAGAGACGGAAGAGTAGAACTGTAGAAGACTGAGTCGACGAGTCATGAGTCGTCACAATTCAAAGTTTTCAACAGCAATCTCCAAACATTCATGCGGTCATGCCAAAAATCAAGCCCTAATGTTATCACAGTTCTAATTTCTAGCATTCAAATTTCTTATTTATCACAGAATTTTATCTGTAAGTTCTAATTTCTAGCATTCAAATTTCTTATTTATCTGTGATTTTCTAATTTTTTATGAATCTAATATTCATAATTTTATGTTATGTAGAATCTGAGGATTGAGAATCCAGGAATATAACCTTCAGATTGTGTGATTGTGAATCCTTTTAACAGTTTAACTCAAAAAATCTTGACTCTGTAAGTAGCCTTCTCAATTTGTTTTAGAGATAATTTATTATTCAATTGCCTAATTTCAGTTGTTTAATGTTACTATTTTTAATCTGATTTCTTTTTTTTTTTAACTTTAGAATTTTCCGTAACAACATCAGCAACTTACTACTTCCAGTTTCTTAGAGGTTATTTAAAAGCTCACAGCATCAACAGTTTACCAATTACCATCAAAGCATCACTGGCAGTCAACAGTAGGTACAAAGAACAAGAACTCTAATCTTTTATTATTTGTTATCTGTGTCATTGTGTGCTTGTTGATTGTTTGCATGATTGCCTCTTATCACTCTATTTAATATGCATCCTAGAAGTATATGTCTGGAAGTGAAAAACGAAAGAAAAAACAAAAAATTGAACAAGATAATGAAACTCAAAAAGGGTCTATGCACAGGTTTTTAAAAAAAAATAGTTATGCTGATGTACAAGTAAATGAACAAGATAATCTCACACATGAAACTATTTTTAATGAGCAAGATAATGTCTTGAATGAAAATGTTTCTCAAGAAAAAGTTTCAAATGAAAATGTTGATTTTGATGATGAAAAGATTAATAATGAAGATGTTAATGTCAATAATGAAAATGTTAACATTTCAAATGAGAATGAGAATGAAAATGTCATGAATGATAACAATGAACAATTTATTCCACCTTTAGATATATATGATCCTAGTAATTGGGATAATCTTGATAATAACTTAAGAGATATTTTGATTGAAAAATGGCCAATAAGAGAATCAAATTTTGTGTATCCTAAAGATAATCTATCTAGACATTTTTCTTATGCTTCTTATACTAGAAAGTTAAGTAATGGTGAAACGAGTGATCGAAAATGGTTAATTTACTCAAAAAAAGTTGATAAAGTGTTTTGTTTTTGTTGTAAATTGTTTAAACCTAATAATTATGTTAATAAAATTTCTTTAGCAAATGATGGATTTAATGATTGGAAACATCTATTTGATAGACTTAAAGAACATGAAAATAGTTCCCAACATCTTTTTTGTATGGATTCTTGGGATGAACTAATAGCAAGATTTGATAAGAATAAAACAATTGATAAAGATTTACAAAATACAGTTTTAACTGAAAAAGAACGTTGGAGGCAAGTTTTAAAAAGAATAATTGTTGTCATTAAATATTTGGCAAAATATAATTTGGCTTTTCGAGGTTGTAACGAAAAACTTTTTCAAGAATCTAATGGTAATTTTTTGGGAGCAATTCAAATGATGGCAGAATTTGATGTTATAATGCAAGAACATGTTAGACACATAGAAAATCATCAAACTCATCTTCATTATTTAGGACACAAAATTCAAAATGAAATTATTTCTATTTTAGCTAATAATGTTAGAAATTCTATAATTAATATTATAAAAGAATCAAAATATTTTTCTGTTATTCTTGATTGCACCCCCGATGTTAGCCATCAAGAACAAATGACTCTTGTTATTCGATGTGTGAACATGTCTAATAATAAAATAAAAGTTGAAGAATTTTTTTTAGAATTTTTAAAGGTAGAAAATACATCAGGTTTAGGACTTTTTAATGAGTTATTAAATGCAATTAAATCTTATGGTCTTAATATTGATGATATAAGAGGACAAGGTTAGGATAATGGTTCTAACATGAAAGGAAAACACCAAGGTGTTCAAAAATGATTACTTGAAATTAATCCAAAAGCATTGTTTATGTCATGTGCTTGTCATAGTCTTAACCTCACGATTAGTGATATGGCTCATTCTTGTGCCAAAGCGATTTCTTTTTTTGGAGTTTTGCAACGCATTTTTGTATTATTTTCAAGTTCAACCAAAAGATGGTCAATATTACTTGATAAAATCTCTAACTTAACGGTAAAATCTTTATCTAATACACGTTGGGAGAGTAGAATAAAAAGTGTCAAAGCCATTAGGTTTCAAGCTCCTCATATAAGGGATGCCTTGATAGAATTAAGTTCATCATGTGATGATGCAAAGTCTAAAAGTGAAGCTGAAAGTTTAGTTAATGCTATTGAAAGTTATGATTTTTTTACATGGTATGGTAATTTGGTATGATATTTTATTTGCTATAAATAAAGTTAGTAAAAAAATGCAAACCAAAACTATATGTATTGATGCCACAATTGATCTATTAAAAAATATGATAACATTTTTTAAAAATTATAGAAATGAAGGTTATGCCATTAGTATTGATAATGCTAAGGCCATTGCATCGGATATGGAAGTTGAACCTATATTCCCAAAAAAACGCCAAATTACTAGAAAAAAACAATTTGATGAAATTAATTGTGAAGATGAATTACTATCACCCGAAGAATCATTTAGAATCGAGTATTTTATATATATTGTTGATGTGGCAATTGCATCATTAGAGGGTAGATTTGAGCAATTAACAAACTTTGAAAACATTTTTGGATTTTTATATGATTCAAAAAGGTTAAAGTCATTGGATGATATTGAACTTAAAAAAAGTTGTGTTGTTTGTGTAAATAAGTTTACTCATAATAACTTATGTGATGTGGATTTAAATGAATTTTTGACGGAACTTAAAGTATTACAAAAAACTTTGCCAAATGTTGTTATGTCATCGGTTGAAATTTTAGAGTTTGTCAAAGGTAAAGATTGTTATCCAAATGTTTGTATTGCATATAGAATCTTATTAACCATACCAGTTACTATAGCATCAACAGAAAGAAATTTTTCAAAACTAAAATTATTAAAAAATTATTTGAGATCATCAATGTCACAAGAAAGATTAAATGGTTTGGCTATGTTATGCATTGAAAAAGATTTGTTGGATAATATTGAACTTGATTCTATAATTGATGACTTTGCATCTAAAAAAGCTCGTAAATGTAAATTTCTTTAGTTTTTCTTTGATATGTTTATGTATTTTGATTTAGAGCATGTTTTGGCTTTTTTATTTTATTGTTTTGTATTAATAGTTGCTAGGTTGTTTGGCTTACAGGGCCTGTCCCGAAGTCTTTTTTTCCATAGGTGGGGAGTCCCCAGCCTTCAATTGTATTATTTTTTATAATTAATAAAATTTTTGGAGGTGCCGCCCTCTTTTTTTTATAAAAAAAAAAAACATTATGAGGGCCCCGATTTTATTTTGGCCCTGGGCCCCAAATTGTCTAGGACCGGCCCTGGTGGTATCAGAGCCTTGATTGGTTTCTGTTGTATGTGATGTTATGTTGAATTATTAACTGAAAATCGAATTTTGGCCTTCTGTTCGAACTGAATCGACGAGTCACTACATGGACTCGGCGAGTCTGCCCTACTCGGCGAGTTCCAATGTGTGACTCGGCGATTCGGAGCGTCAGACAGAGGGAATTTCGGATTTTATTGTTGTTTTGCTTAAGGATAATTACCATATTCGTTTTAAACTTATAAAATACGTTTTTTAATGTTTCTAAAAGATTATCCTTGCCAAAACACAAGATAATTACCAATTGATTAGATAATAACTTCCTTATATGATTAAAGATTGATTATTTGTATTAATTGGGTAACTTATCTTGCAAGAAATTGAAATTAGGTCAAATATAGATAATGACAAAATTAATTGTTTAATTTATATTATTTGTTATTTGATCCTTGTGTTGTGAAAAAGTTTCATTTGTGCCCATGTAGGTTTTATAGTTTAAATTTGAACATAAAAGTTTTTTGATTTGAAATTTAAATAAGTTAAACCCTAATGTTTTGAAATGTTTCAAAACTTGCCCTCAAGTTTTGGAATTTAAAAGTTGATTAATAGTTTAATTTAGAAATGTTAAATTCTAAAACCCTAGTATTGTTTTGAAAAGTTCAAATCACACCCTTATGGTTTTATTAATTAATTATAGTGTATAATTAAGAGAGATTTAATAAATCCATAAAAGTTTAGGTTCACATTTAGTTAAATTAAAAGTATAATTTATTAAAATTAGACCGCCTAGTATTTTAAAAGTGTAAAATACACCCTATACTATATATAACATTAAAACTCTAACATTATATATATGTATGAGTAAAAGTCGGTCTTACCGTTAGTAGGCCTCATTCACGAAGCTGGTCTATAAGGGGTGTTTAAGGAAATTGCCTATAAAATAGCGAATATATGGGTATCCACTCTTACCCACCACACTCTTGACTAGTGGAGGGTCGTTAGCCGAACGGGTAGGATAGGACAGAAACCTTCCATTATAAGTATAATGAAGTACAGAACTAACTAAATGCTTTCATAAAATTCCCAATCTTAGTTACTTTAGGCAAAAGTGAATTGATGCAATTCCATGAAATTACACTTTGTACCCTTGTGAAGACATTAGTGGAGCGTGTGTGGTTAACCGGCACACTAAATGGTTCTAAGCAAAGGTAGCAAAGGGTGACTCAATGTTTGTCATAGTTCGGTGGAGCGTGTGTGGTTAACCGGCACATCGAATAGGTAATTGTAACATGTGGGGGCACCATGTAAGTTTGCATGGTTATTCACACCCGCTTTATGATCCTCGGTATCCCAGTCACAAACTAGAAGGGCATATCGAGATTTAAATATGTCATTGAAACGTTCAATGAATCTCAAAAGATCTAGGAATTTTCAATAGATTTAAAACTTAATTTTTTTTTTTTTTGTTTTTCATGGTGGAAATTGGTAAATCGTCATTTACATACCTTCAAATATTTTGCAACTAGATTACGGCATCCCTTTTCTAGGTTGTAGTGTATTGTGTTGGATCCTAGCCTCGATGTTTCATTTGGGTGTCACATCGAGGATTCTAATCAACTAATTTGAATTTGTTTTCTCCCGTTTTGTAGATGTCAAAATATGACAACTATGGTATTCCCAAATCCCGTGGAACAAGCCTTCCACATGAAGATGATATTCCACGATTCAATCGAGGAACAAGAGATCATGCTTCACTTCCTCCACCTCCTCTAACTATTCTCCCTAACCCACAAGTTCAAAGGCTTGAAAAGTTCAAGCTCACTCAAGCCTTTTTGGCAAGTAAACATGAAGAAGGAAAGTCAATGTGTGCACACATCCTAAAGATGAAGTCACACATTGATAGGTTAAGAATGTTGGGATCTGTTGTCTGTGAGGAGCTGACTGTTGATTGGGTTCTTCAGTCACTTCCTAACTTATATAGTGAGTTCGTAAGAGAGTTCTATATGATGAACCACGACGTAACCCTCATTGATCTCACCTATATGCTTATTGCTGCTGAATCATCAATGATTTGGCGCACTGGAAAAGCAAAGTTGATTGGTGGATCGGCCTTCTAGACCCTTATGAGTATAGGCAATGGCAACGAAAGGCATGCCATGATCGAAAAGTTTGATCATAAGAGAAAGGCAAAGTCAGAAGTAGTTCCGAGTGTTGTTCCAAAAGAGTCAATTTGCTTTTATTGCCAAGAGAAGGGACATTGGAGACGAAGCTGACCTATTTACCTAAGAGATCTAAGAGATGGGAGAGTCAAAACGTATGGCTCTGCTTTAGGTAAAATCCATTAACTAACTCTTCTAAGTTCCTATTCTAGATTCTTAATACATGATGCGATAAGATTACATTTGATGTTTTGTAGGATCGAAGAAAGGAAAGGAAGCTTAAGGGAAGAAGTGAGCAGAATCTAATCGTGAAGAAACGGATTTCGATCGCATTGCTTAAAGATTGGATTCTTGAGCTACTACTTAGAGTTAGAATAGATGGCTAAGAAACATGTATTAACATAGTTTTTCAATGAATTGCATTGTAAGGACAAATTTTTCCGCAATAAAATAAAATTTGATTTTATTTATTTATTTATCCTTACAATGGCGTGTATGAAAATTGATGTTTGAATGTTTCTGTCATTAGCAATAATGGATTTGATTCTTAATTATGTTGTTTGTGAAAAATGTCGAGAATTTACCAAATAGGAGAGTTTCTCATCGCCCAAGTTTCAAGTGGATAGAAACTTGGAATCATGCAACTTGGTTGCACGATGAATGAGAAAGTTCATATTTGGAAATTAGACTAGTTCATTGACAAAGTGTCAAGTGAAGGACTAAGAGATCTAGTACACAAAGTTGTGTGTTAATCAAGTCCGCCACAAGGGTGACAAAGATATTCGTCATGATTCACTAAAGGTTTAGTAAATATGATTATACTTATAAGATTAAGTGTAATTCTGAATTGATTGAAAGAGTTTAAATCAATAGTAGAACGAATAAGAAGAATCAAGTAGGCAGAAAGATGAAAGTTTCTCTATTGTAAGAAGAAGGGAGAGTACCTTTTATTATGTTCTATGATAAGTCTTAATGATTAAGAACCATATCTCAATTGATCCTCTAAGTGAGTCTTAGTACAATTGTATGTCTGAGAAAATGAATCAAGAATTGAAGAAATGGTTAAATCAAGAAGTCAATCATACTTCGTTCCAAAACAAGTCTTAAAGTTAAGATTGTGATATTTAGTGACAAGTCTAAAGAAGGTTTATAACATTCATCAAATGTAGAATTTGGAAAAAGGTTTTCTTATTCATGCACATTTGGAATTGGTTGGTTGTGATGTCTTGGATAAGACAAAGACCAACTAGGACCAATTTGTGATATGTTTTGTCTTGATAAAACTGCACTAACTCTTGAATATTCGTTTGTCATGAAATGTTTCTTGATAAAAGAATCTTATATGTCAAGGAGTCAGTGTGAGTCTTATTAGTCTTGAAAGGTTTCAAGAACAAATCAAGAATAAACCTTATCGATCATCACTAGCACACGAGTTGAGGTTTACAACCTATCGTGTTGACACTATCTTGTTTTTGTGCGGTTCCAATTGAGTTAACTATGCATGTGAGTTCTATGAGTTCTCATTTGAATGCATAAAAGGCAAGGACCTTGATCAATGAAAAGTACATTGATAGGAAAGGTTGAGCTGCTTAACTACTTGGAAGACATTGTGGGCACTCGTGTTACCATAAGGCAAGAAATCATGATTAAGAAAGTTCGGTCCATAAGAGTTTGGATTTGTCCCAAACTTTAGTTTTGGGCAGATTCGCATGGATAGGAACACATACACCATAAAATCTAAGTGTCATAAGATTCCCTCCTTCATGAAAATGACTGTGAGGAAATGCTTTCACTAAGAGAGATTTTAAGAAGATAGTGATTGTGAAAATTGGATTCTCAAATCCGATTATGGTTACGGTATCCCTTTCCATGATTCGAATTGTGAGATTTGGCAATTAGTCTGAATTGTTTAGACACACATATGAGCTATCTAAGGCAAAGGTGTATAAGTTTAAGAAGCTTATATAAAGGATTACATGTCAAAGCTAGTGGAAGCATAAGTATTATGCTTATATGATAATAATCATCATGATAGTGGGAGCATAAATGTTGTGCTTGTATGATTATTAAGGCAAGTATTGCAAGTTAGCAATATTAATTGTAGAAAACAAGAGTTATACCTTGCAAAGTCGTAAGGGTTGAATAGTTGTTTTGTTATAGTTAAGGGAGAGAATATTATGCTTCATTTCAAATCTAAAGGCTTAGGTTGTGGAATGTTAATAATATTAGTCAAGGATACATAATGCATTCTCAAATTTCGATTATGATTATGGCATCCCTCTTCATAGTTCGAATTGTGAGAACGTGACACATTAAATATTATGGCAGAAGATTGGTAAAGTATCGTATCTTTATGTAAGACATTATGCATCGTGTCCCATACGCTTCGGGTAAAGGATCGATTGCAAATGCTATAATATTTGACCATCCTAAAAATTTTCCAAATGTCTAGCACATTTAGAGGGAAAAAGGACAAGAATCGGTTTTGACTAAGATAATTAAACAACTATCAAAGGAAGATCCAAAGTTCGCCGAGGATTGGTCGCTTGTGAGTAGTTGGAAGTATAGTATTGGATGGACCATATCGACATTATTATGAATAGATAAGATTCTATTAAGAATGAGTTGTCATATGGAAAATATGGAAATGGTTCCATATTGGGAGTTGGATATTGAGAGTCTATGTCTAGATTAGAAATTTTATGCAAAAGGATGTTCAAAGGAATGTACTTTGAGTAAGTGACATCATGTCTATGGAATTGTATTGTAACAATCTCAAATAGAGGACTTTGTAATTTCATTGGCAATAGTCATTGTACTATGACATTGTGAAAGGATCATTGCATAAAATGTTAGAATCTAGCATATTCTATAAGTGGCAAGAATTTGATATTCTTTCATTTGTGAAACGGATTAGGAGTTGTGAAATGAGTATGATAGGAAATGTGTTCATTTGATCTATTTCACAAAGTAAGAACCGTAGGTAAACATTGTGTACATGCTAAGAGAATGGGACAAGTGTAGTAATAATTCAAGTAAGAAGTTGATTACCCGAAACGGCAAATAATGAGTAATCAATATGGTGATAGATAAAAGGTGTTTTATTTATACTCAAAAGTTTGGGGCCATATGGGATTAGTATTATTCTTGTGTTTCGCTTTACATGTTTTGACTTCCTGAATAATTTAATTGGTTCAGAACAGTCAAATTATTCGAATGGACCACAGTCGTTCATATGTTAGAAGTAGGTATGAATGAAGACTGCCGTGAATTGGTGTGTGGATTGTCTAAAGTGTATTAGACATAAGCAATTGTTTGCTACAACGTTCATGAGTGCTTATGAATATGATTTGAGCATTGGATTAAACCCACGCTCACTTGGATCACTTCATGAATTATATCACGAATGATTGGTGAGACGATAACATCTTATATTCTTGAAACCGAGATGTGTGAGTTGTATCTTGTGAGTCGGTCACACATTGATAATATGTAAACGCACCAGTAACTTGGTGTTATAAAACATATTGTTGTGTGTAATTCGGCAAGTGAGTGCAAGCGAGCATTGAGTCAAAGTTTATCCGTTCCTTTTATCCAAAGTAGGATAAAAGCGATATCTTTGGGCCCCTCGATGATTTAGTGATGACACCTAAGCGCTTGGCCAAGTCGGGACTAATTTGATGTGTTCAATTATAGTCTGTTGTCAGTCGTCATAAATCGGAAGTCAGGAAATAGTATAGAGAGAATGATTAAGTTCATGTCTCATATCTATACGATATCTAGAATGGAGGAATATATGATCCCTTATCTAAAGGACATGCATATCTGATAAGATCAGAGTTAACAGTGGCTTTGGAAAGCTACGATTGCAGATCAGGATCTGAAGTCATACACAGAATAGTTATTAGACTTATCCAAGTGGGAGACTGTTGGATTAGTGTCTAAGTTCATAACTATTTTGGTATGTACTTGACCCGATGGTGCATGGTCCTTTTGGGTTGCCTTCACCAAAGCAACTTGATAGGATGAATTATGGAGAGAGAGGATTAATTATGATTTATTAATATATTATGAGAATAATATATTAAAGGAGAAATCATATTGGTTAATTAATATTAGTGAAGAATTAATAAGAATTAAGTTTGTGGCTAAAAGACATTAATTAAACTTAAGGGACTAGAACTGTCAATTGTGTGATAGTTGAATATTGGGCTAATGGATTCCATATTAGAGGGGTGGACGAATTCTATGGGAAAACCCATTAGAAATCATCCTAGGCCTCTAAGGAGGGAGTCTATGGGTTGCTTAGGGCCTAAGCATCCAAATTAGGGTTTCCTTGTTAGATAACCCTAATAGCCTCACTATTTAAAGGACCCTTGAGACTCAAAAACGTGGCCAAATCATTCTTTAGGGTTTCCACACGTTTTGGGCAGCCTCCTCCTTCCTCATTCTTCATCCTCTTGCTCTTGGTGTTTGTGAGCCATTCGAGGAGTGACAATTGTGACTCTAAGCTTTCTAAAGTCATTGTAAGGAGGAATTGAGATTGTTATTGATACATAACAATCAAGGTAAGATCTAAACCCCATTCTCATGTTAATATGATTAATTGTATGCTAGAACTATGGTTAAAGTCTTGGATGAATTGCATGTACAATAGAGAAACCTAGATCCAAGCATTAGGGTTTGCATGAGCACATAGGATGTTCTTATGGCTAAAACCCATCAGAATGAACTTCTCAGCAAGGGCCTCATAAGACCAAGCTTCTCACCTTGGGGAGCACTGGTGTTGTTCGTAAAAAAGAAGGATTGATCGTTTCCCATGTGTATAGACTACATGGAATTGAATAAACTCACAATCAAAAATCGATACCCTTTGCTTCGAATCGATAACCATTTTGATCAACTTCAAGGAGCAAGTTTCTTCTCCAAGATTGACCTGAGATCAGGACACAATCAGCTGTGAGTCCAGGAGGCTGATATTCCAAAGACTGCTTTTAGAACTCGCTATAGTCACTATGAGTTTGTAGTGATGACCTTTAGTCTAACGAATGTACCTGCAGTATTCATGGACCTGATGAATCTTGTGTGTCGACCTTACTTAGACAAGTTTGTTATCGTTTTCATTGACGATATACTAGTTTATTCCTGAAGTAAGGAAGAACACAGTCAACACTTATGACAAGTCTTGGAAACTTTAAGGGCGGAGAAATTGTATGTGAAGTTCTCAAAATGTGAATTCTGGATTCGAAGGGTGGAATTCCTAGGTCATGTAGTCAGCAAGGAAGGGATACATGTTGATCCTTCCAAGATCAAAGCTATCGAAAGTTGGGCGACCCCACGAACCCCAACAGAGATTCGTCCATTTCTAGGTCTCGCTAACTACTACAGGAAATTCAATCAAAACTTTTCAAAGATTGCAAAGCCACTCACCACCTTGACCCAGAAAGGTGTAATCTTCAGCTGGGAGGAGAAACAAGCAATTGCTTTCCAAACTCTAAAGCAAGCCCTTTGTAGCGCACCGATCTTGTCCCTCCCATAAGGGACGGAAGATTTTGTAATTTACTGCGATGTGTCCAAGCAAGGGCTAGGTTGTGTTCTTATGCAGCGAGGAAAGGTTATATCCTATGCCTCAAGACAGATTAAGAATCACGAGGTCAACTATACCACACACGATCTCGAACTGGGAGAAATGGTTTTTGCTCTGAAGATCTGGATGCATTACCTGTATGGTACAAAATGCACAGTCTTTACTTATCACAAAAGCCTCCAGCACATCTTTGATCAGAAAGACCTGAATATGAGACAACGATGTTGGGTGGAGCTACTAAACGATTACGAATGCGAAATTCGTTATCATCTTAGTAAAGCCAATGTAGTAGCTGACTCCCTTAGCAGAAAAGAATACTCGAGACGTTGAGTAAAGTCGTTGACCATGACTACCCATTCATACCTATCCACACAGATCAAAGAGGCTCAACTTGAGGCCTTGAAACCCGAAAATATGGCTGGGGAATCTTTAAGAGGAATGGAAAAGAACTTAGAAATCAAAGGTGATGGAGCCCGATATCTCATGAGCCAGATCTGGAAACCAAAGTTGGTGGTTACAGAGAGGTTGTTATGAATGAAGCGCACAAGACAAAATACTCCATTCACCC